>NC_134355.1:414688479-414881444 GCF_048569485.1 Anomaloglossus baeobatrachus | reverse complement strand
AGAGCGCGCAGGGGCTGCAAGGAGAACAGAGGAGAGGAGGAAGGAGATACCGGAGGAGCTGCAGAATAGAGATGTCGGGGGGGCAGATTGGGATGTCGGGGGGCAGATCGGGATGTCGGGGGGGCAGATCGGGATGTCGGGGGGGCAGATCGGGATGTCGGGGGGGGCAGATCGGGATGTCGGGGGGGGCAGATCGCAGAGGGGCACGGGCAGGGGCCATTACGGGAGCGCGCAGGAGCAATCACAAGAGCGCGCAGGGGCTGCAAGGAGAGCAGAGGAGGAGGGAGATACCGGAGGAGCTGCAGAATAGAGATGGCGGGGGGCAGATCGGGATGTCGGGGGGGGCAGATTGGGATGTCGGGGGGCAGATCGGGATGTTGGGGGGGAAGATCGGGATGTCGGGGGGGCAGATCGCAGGGGGGCACGGGCAGGGGCCATTACGGGAGCGCGCAGGAGCAATCACAAGAGCACGCAGGGGCTGCAAGGAGAGCAGAGGAGAGGAGGAAGGAGATACCAGAGGAGCTGCAGAATAGAGATGTCGGGGGGGGCAGATCGGGATGTCGGGGGGCAGATCGGGATGTCGGGGGGGCAGATCGGGATGTCGGGGGGGCAGATCGCAGGGGGGCACGAGCAGGGGCTATTACGGAAGCGCGCAGGAGCAATCACAAGAGCGCGCAGGGGCTGCAAGGTGGGCACAATACTCACCGCTCCTGCTCCGTGACGTGACAGCAGCGGCAGCAGCAGCGGTGGCGTGGTATTACTAGTACCAGCCAGTGCTGCATGCTGCAGACATGTTGGGGGAGGGTCCCCAGACCAGCACAGGCCTGGGGAGGGCGGCCACCGGCAGATCAGACCGCCCCACTGCACACTGATTGGAGCGATTGCGCGTCATGGCACGATCGCTCCAATCAGTGCTGCAGGGGCTGGGGGCGGCATGTTTGAGATCCACCTATGATCTGCTGTACCTGCTACAGCACATCATAGCCGGATCTCATAGTATCGCACTAATTCCGGCATTATTTTTACCGAAATCAGTGCGAAAGATGTGGTTGGCGGTTCAGATTTGAACAGCCAATCACATCGATCGTTGATGGGGGGTGGCGATGCCACCCCCCCTGGGGTGAAGCAAAGGTCCCCTGCTGTAAGAAACAGCAGGGGAGATCATTTGAAAGCCGATGCTATGGCCACGGCAATCAAATGAACTTTAGGCTGTAAAATTACGTCCCTGGTCATTAAGTCACGTTAAAATAGGACGTAATTTTACTGCCCGCGGTCGTGAAGGGGTTAAAGGATTAGTCCAATATTTAACATCCTATCTCAATATGTAGTAGATGTAGTAATAATTATATCAGCAAAGCCCTTGTGATGGGGTCCTTCTCCCATATCACACAATCAACAGAGCGAGAGTTGGCTGTACAATCCAAAGACCATTTATTCCAAGCAAATCAAATGGTCCGTATCATAATCCACCATTCAGAGGGTAAAATTATTCCAGAAATATGAATATAATCCAATAAGAGATAATGTCCAGGTCTCTTTTGGGGAGCCACAGCTTTTACCTCAGAGGTTCAATCTTCCTGCTTCACTCTGGATGTTCTCAAACAGACTGACTCATTCTCCCAGGTAAGCAAAGAAGTTAGGTGGAATCCAGGCCCACCTCCCCCCACACCTAGGGACAAACACTGCAGGGGGTGATTACCTACAGACAATACAATGTACACCCAAGCAATGAAAATAATGGACAGTGAACCAAGCCTAAAATACGACCCTAGACAACGTGATACACAGTACACCAAATCCCACCATCACAGCCCTCCCATTAGAAATAGTAAAATTCTTCTGATAAAGCCATGTGTCTTACCTCATGCAGGGCATTCCAGCTTAGATATCCATGGTTATGACCACAGGAAATTAACTAATTGTCACTATATGAGTGGATATTATCATGGATATCTAAACTACTATAATGCCCTGCACATGAGGTAAGAGACATGGCTATAATAAGAGAATTACTTACATTTTAATTGGAGGTATTTGCTAATATTATCATTATTACACCTACTACATATTGGGATAGGATCTTGGAGATAGGAATACCCCTTTAAACACAAAATATAGAGTATAAGGCAGGCTATTGCTAAGAATACACATGTGGACTTTCTGAAAATAATGGAGGTTTGAGTATAAAAAAGCCCAGTGGCGAGTAAGAAAACTGCAAGATTTCTTCTTTTTATTCATACTGCTGATTATGAAATAAAAAAAATCATTGTGAAGAAATGTAAAAAAAATACATTTAACAAAAAATTCTGTACATTTTAAATGAAAGGTCAATTTTTGGTGATATATTCCCTTTTATGCTATTTTTCTCTATAGCATCTTTCCTGCTAAGTCACATCCCTATTTTTTGAGTTGGATGAAGTGTATAAAACACATTGTAAGTTTGGTGCAAAGAGAGAACCCTCCTAACCATAAGAGCTTACACTATTCAGTAGAGAGAGAAGAATTCTGGCCATAAAAGCTTACTCTCCACAGTAGAGAGAACCTTCCTGAACTTAAGAGCTTACACTGTACAGAAAGAAAGAGAGAACCTTCCAGACCATAAGCGGTTACACTTTACAGGAAAGAGAGAACCCTCTTAATCATAAGAGCTTACACTCTACAGTACAGATAGCAACCTTTTGACCTTAACAGCTTACACTGTACAGTAGAGATAGACAACCATCCTGATCATAAGCGGTTACACTTTACAGGAAAGATAGGACCCTCCTGTCCATAAGAGCTTATACTCTACAGTAGAAAGAGAGAACCCTCCAAACCATAAGAGCTTTCACTCTACAATAGAGAACCCTCTTAACCATAAGAGCTTATGTGATGCCCCAGGGGAGCCAATCCTGTTCAGGGATGCCACAGGGATTATTCAATATGGCGAACAGGTAATGTCAGTTTTTATATGTCGTGACGCCACTCACGGCTTGCAGTCAGGGATGTGGATGACCGCCACTGCAGGTTTTACAAGCGTCTGGGGCTGATGGGGTCTACAGCCAGATGATGTAGCCTCCCGTGAGAGAGGCAGGCCCCAGGGGCTCGGGTGAGCAGGGTAGCGGGTCCTGGAATAACAAGCTCAGTCCAAAAGTCTTTTAACTGGTTTTTACTCACTTCAGATGTTACGGTGAGCTGACCTGGGCGTTGCTGTGATGAACCAGGTAGGACCAGGGGCTCCTTTGCGCCAGTCTGAGGGTAACCTGTTAGCTCGCCTTCCTAGCACTCTGTGTTCGGATAACCCCCTGACGTGGAGTACCATGGGGGTCTATCCAGAGAGTCGCTTCTGCCTTTTCTCCCCTGTGTTTGGCCCATTTGCCGGCAGCGTTGACCAAGTGAGATGGCTCCAGGCTCTGTCCCCTTATGGGTCCCTGCGTTGCTGCTGAGGCTTGGACTCTGTGAGGTTGGTGAGGTATGTGTAGTTCCCCTCACCGGCAGGTTTAGCAGGTCATTAAACTGGAGTCTGCTCTAAGGACCTGTACCCTGTATGTGCCTAGTCACCATGAGCACCGTACTGTTTCTCTACCAGGTGACCATTCTCCCCTGCTAACGGTTAGTATCCCGTGCAGGGTCTGACTACTGGGAGCGTGCGTCTCCGCCTCGTGACCGCCGCTCACCACCACCAGACTGGCTCTCCTCCTTTCCCTGACAACCTCTGCACTCTAGCTCCCAGCCCCTCCACTACACCCCTTGACAAGATTTGAAGGCCAGTCCCCTCTGGAAACTGCCCAAGGGTCCCATCTATTGGTGTGAGAGAACTGGTTGCTATGTGTCTGTGCGTATACATCTTATTCTGGCCCTTAGGATTACCTGGAAGTACTGTCCCAGCATGGGGGCAGTACTCAGTGGCGCCTGACCGGGTCAGGGGCGCCATATTTACACTCTACAAGAAAGAGAGAGCTTTCCGGAAAATAACAGCTTACACTCTTCAGTAGAGAGAGAGAACCCCTCCTGAGCATAAGAGTTTACACTCTCCAGTAGAGAGAGAACCCTTCTAATCATAAGAGCTTACACTTTACAGGAGAAAGAAACAGATGAGCCCAGATTACAGCAGAGAGACATACCCTGAGACTGCAGCGATAGAATACAACTCTGTAGATTCTCTAAAAACTGGTGATTTCAACCACTAGAGATGAGCGAACCCGAGGTTCAGTTTTCAAACAGAGCACCAATTTAAAAAACAGGATTCAGAGGTAGGATGCTTTACATGTAAACTTAACTCACACGAGCACTGCGGTGCTCAGGTATGCTTGGTGCTCAGCCCTGTGTGAGCCTCCTTGAGCCAAGTTTGGACACGTGGAGGTTCGGTTTCTTTGCTGCCAGCAAACCAAACTTCCAAAGATTTGCTCATCTTTACTGACCCCCACTGTCAAGAATAATTTATAAGCTGTCATAACTGTAGTGCATTAGAAGAAGGCCCAAGCGGCAAAGCAAAATTAGGTTAGACTGCTCTTTGATGCTTCTGCAGTGTGGGAAATAGGTAAGCTTTTTTCTTTAGCAAATCAAACCTCAAAAGGTTCTGAAATGTTTTGTGAAACCTCAAATTTCAAGAAATGTGACTCCCTGTTGATCTGCTCATCTCTGCTGTTTATCTTTTAGGCAGGCTATCATTACAGTTTAAACAACTTCATGCTTAAATTGTTCTGAAAACTTTAAAAAGGGGCCATTATGACCACTGCGCTGATGTTCTGATGTTTCTATTTTCTAATTTAATGTTTTACAAAATTGTGTAAGAAAGCTGCTGTGCATTAGTATGAAAACTTAAATAAGCTATTACTTTTCTAGAATTGTTCACCATTTCTTCTCCAGAATGGTCATGTATCCACATGCAGTGGCTGAACTCCAATCTAAAGCTGAAGGATAAACAAGGCGGAATACTATAAAAGAAAATTAACAAGCCTTTAGATTTGTATCTAAATAATCTAAAGGTACCGTCACACTATGCAACATCGCTAGCAACATCGCTGCTGAGGCACAACCTGCTAGCGATGTTGCTTAGTGTGACATCCAGCAACAACCTGGCCCCTGCCGTGAGGTCGTTGGTTGTTGCTGAATGTCCTGGACCATTTTTTAGTTGTTGCTCCCCCGCTGTGAAGCACACATCGCGCACACAGCACACAGCGACAGAGCAACAACTAAATGTGCAGGCAGCAGGAGCCTGCCGGTAAACATCGGGTAACCAAGAAGCCCTTCCCTTGGTTATTCGATATTTACCTTCGTTACCAGCATCCGCCGCTCTCAGCTGTCAGTGCCGGCTCCCTGCTCTCTGCACACGTAGCCAGAGTACACATCGGGTAATTAACCCGATGAGTACTGTGGCTATGTGTGCAGGGAACAGGGAGCCGGCACTGGCAGTGTGAGTGCGGCGGACACTGGTAACGAAGGTAAATATCGGGTAACCAAGGGAAGGGCTTCTTGGTTACCTGATGTTTACCGTGGTTACCAGCATCCACAGAAGCCGGCTCCCTGCTGCCTGCACATGTAGCAGAGTACACATGGGGTAATTAACCCGATTTGTACTGTAGCTAGGTGTGCAGGGAGCCAGCGCTAAGCGGTGTGCGCTGGTAACCAAGGTAAATATCGGGTTGGTTACCCGATATTTACCTTAGTTACCAAGCGCAGCATGCTTCCACGTGTAGCGATGCTCCAGCGATCCTTGCCAGGTCAGGTTGCTGGTGGGATCGCTGGAGCGTTGCTTAGTGTGACATCTCACCAGCGACCTCCTAGCAACTTACCCGCGATCCCTATCAGGTTGTATCGTTGTTGGGATCGCTGGTAAGTTGTTTAGTGTGAATGGGCCTTAAAGCACAAAATTTATATGAATATAATTTTACTTATATCACAATTTAAATATCAGGTTACAAAACAAGGAATACATTGATTTGATTGAGAATAGTGTTAACATGTATAATAAATGTTGAATATGAAAGAAATCCAACCATAGATCATTGGGATTAAACGCAGAGCTAATGTAAAGGCTGAATTAGTGCATTATGGATGAATCATGATTTACAAACTCAATTTAAATCTCATATCTTTTTTTAACAAATTATAGTACTTCTTTCCATATGCCTTTTCTTCCTACACAATGTCTCAACGCCTACAATACAGTGAAAAATACATCTGTCATGTAGTACATGTTCTGCCGTACAAGACATTTGCAAGAATATATTTTCGATTTTGTTTCTATCAGTGTATTTCTTCTGTAGGTCTAAAATTGCCTAACTTTATATTCTAGAAGCATTCTTTAGGCCAGCTTTATTATGCAATAACAAACATTGCTACTATGAAAATTTTACTATGTGTAACATTAAAGTAATGCTCCAAACTATAAGTAATCACTGCTTATTTAATATTATCTTTATGTGTTTCTGGACACTTTCTTAATGCAGATCGTGAATAGCGGAAATCACAATCTATAGCTAAAGACGTCTATAGTAAAAGTGAATGTTTTAAACTTGCTCATGATTCATGTTGTTTGTAGACGAAAGACAAACATATTGTCCTGCCAACAATCACTAACAGATGTCCATATATTTAGCAAGGATCAGGGCACGTTTATATTCCAGCTCAACAAGCACAAATTTTAATTGGAATATATGAGTTGATGAGTAGAAAAGGTGTCATACTGGTCAAAGACAGAAATAGCCCTGGTGACATTATTACCTGGTGATTAAATAAGTCACTTTGGAGAAAATAAATGCTTCTATTTGAATCCAGCTTATTACAGTATCAACTTCATTTATTTGTATACTTTATACAAATATTGCCTTTACACAGTGTAAAGTAGAGTTCCATATTCCAGAGAAAGGAAAGGCAAGATTAAATTTCCCAGTTTGGGGCCCTTTTTTACTAATATTTCCCCACTATCCTAAAACAAAAACTTGGCATGTGTTGACTCACACAACATACGCCAAAAGAAACACATGACAGCATAATTTACTATGGTCTTTCTATCTGTAGAAAAAAAGAGAAAATCAATGTATGAACACCATACATATAAGATGGTGTATAAAAACAAACATACAGACCGTGCTCGTCTGTAGAAAAATATATAACTATTACAGCTACAAATGTGAAATCAAGACATACCCATAATGTTATAGATCCCATTGTGATGCTCAAGAATAACCATCTAATTGCATTGATATTTAATCATATGAAGTAAATATTTTTGTTTTGCTGACCATGTAATACTTATAATAGAGAAAAATACATAACAAATATCTAGTCATGCAACCATTTCCCCTGTATTTGTCTCTATGGTCTTAGAATCTGTATTCCTTACATAGAATTTATTGACTGAAAGGGGTTGTCCCACAAACAAAGTAGGATTTAATTAATAGATTTTGCAATGATGATAATAATATTAAGCTCCATATTTGGATGTGGTAAAAAAGAAATCAGTGCTGGGATAATTTTAAAAATGTGCCCCGTCTATGTACTGTGTAATGGCTGTTTCTGACCATACAGCAACATGGTTTGATCATACCACAGCAATGTTTCCCCCTCTGCTCAACCTGCTCAGCCTGCACCTCCCGGTGCATGAATGGTGCACCAAGAGGTCCAAGAAAAGACGCGCCATCGATATTTTCTCCTTTGCTCACCCTGTGCCTCCTGATGCATGAAACCCGCAGACAGCATCTGTGAGCGGCAGCAGTCAGACGCTGTCACAAAGGCTGGGGGTGCATATGCCTGCACCAACCACAGATGCCTGGCTGGCCAGTGGGCGGGGAAAGCCATGCATATGAAACAAGTGGCACAGGGAGGCAGCAGGAGCAGCGTACAGCCGAGCCGGAGTCTGGATAAGTTTGAAGCTCTTGCTTCATTCATTCACACCTTTGAAACTGCGCAGATCCGAACTTTTACAATCTGGGTCCGCTCTGCTCTAGTCACCACAACAACTTATTCTTTAAACTTAAATGTCAGTAACTCTTTAACATGTATACAAACAAAGAACCCTAACTAAATACCAATGAAACTTTTAGCCAAGAGTTTAAACTAGGAATTTATGTGGGGAGGTGATGAGGAGAAAATTCGAAACATTATGTAACTAGTTGAAAGTAATTCCCAACAGCAAACATCCCATATCTATTATAAATGCTAATAACCAAGACAAATTGCAGGTTTTATACTACATGCATGGTCTACATCTTTCTCACATATTCAGACAGACTGCTTATAGATGACTACACATTCATCAGGAACATGTGGTAAGACAAAACTACCTGTGGGGATAACAGAATAGATAATAGAAACCTACATGTGTTTTATGTCTATAAATGATTTAGAATACACTCTAAGAACATGACCGTCAGTTACTCTTTACAATGAACGCCCACAGTATGTGTCAGACCCTGTAGGTATTCTTGTGAGCATTAAAAGGTGGATGTTTCTTTAGTGTTAAATTGGTTTTTTTTTCAGACTTCCCTTTTTTTGTAAATTACACATCATGATTCATTGCTTTGTTAAAGTCCATAATGAGCATTTAAGGCTTGCATTATGCGGTCATCAACCTACTTTCAAAGGACTAGACTTGTGTATTTTCATTGCTAATGTGTTTAACTTTAAAATATTTTTTTTCATTTTTACACTCAAAATTCTCCTTTTTAAACATAAATGCGCAAGCTGACAGCAACAGGTTAAGAATATATTAAAACTACTAGGTTTACTCGTTGATTGTTATATTTTTTATCTGATTGAACAAAGTCATTTTGAGAAAGCTTCCAAGCACTGAAGCACAACTCTAGCTTAATTGTCTAAAATAATTTTTAGGAAAACACATTTTAAATCTGTGTATGGCTTTAGATGATAAATGTTGCCTTATAATGCAAGGAATAATATAAAATGATTTTTTTTCATGTAAAAGTTTCAAGCTGCCACAGAGAGGAGTTGTAAACTGGTCAATGTACAGTCCATTGGACTTGATTGCTTAAAAATATAATGTTAATTCATTTTAAAATTGTATATGTGCTTTGAATTGTTTTGTGTTTTAAATTTAGTATTCATAAATACAGATTTATTTTTGATAAAAGACAATTAATGAGAATTACTATGCTAAATTCTAAATTACTTATCTAAATATGTAAAAAAAATCTGACATGCCTTACACCACATTTTTTCTGTGTTTAAAACATTTATTATAGACCTGTGGCCTAATATTCAATACAGTGTGTAAAAAATGCAAATATATTGATGCCAATTTTTGAGCCAAATTTTTAACAAAAAGTGTACGAAAGGGAATCTGTCAGTTGGATCAAAATTTCTAAGCTGTCTATATGGACATGAAGGTCATAAGAAACTGAATAAAATGATACCTTAATCTCTGTGATCCGATCTCATTCTGGAGAAGTCCATGTTTTTCCTATATGTAAATGAGCTGTTCCTGTCTATAGGCATGACACTGATCTTCATGAGAATCTGCTTCCAGAGATTATTTTAAATAAAAAAAGGCATTACCCGTGTGAGATATGTAACTAACAAAATAAAACAGTAGAACTTTGTGTACTTACAAACATATTTGCAGCTGCAGCTCTCACATCCCCTTTGTGTTGCAAAAATAATGCAACACTGGCTGAATATGAGATGGAAGTTTAAATATTGAGAGGAACCTGCAGATATGTCACTTATAATTATACACAGTTATGCAGTAAGATCCGTGTAGAGGTTTGGTTTGCCGGCAGCCAAGGATCTGAGCCTCCACTGGTTCGAGCTTAACTCAATGCACAGCGTTACTCACATGAGTGAAATTCACATGTAAAGCATCCAAACCTCGAACCAGAACCTTGATTTTTTAAGTTGTTGTTTGGTTCAAAAATCAAACCTGAAGGCCGCTTTACATGCAACGACATCGCTAACGAGATATTGCTGGATTCACGGAATTCGTGATGCACATCCGGCATTGTTAGTGACGTCGTTGCGTGTGACACATACGAGCGACCGCTAACCATCGCAAAATAGTGAAAAATCGTTGATAGTTGACAAGTTGCTAATTTCCCAAATATCGTTGCTCATTTTGGACGCAGGTTGTTCATCGTTCCTGAGGCAGCACACATCGCTACGTGTGACACCCCAGGAACGATGAACAACAGCGTTCCTGCGTCCTCTGGCAACAAGCTGTGAGTGACGGGAATGCGTCTGCTCTCCGCCCTCTGCTTCTAGTGGTTGCCTGCTGTGTGACATCGCTGTGATGCCGCACGAACCGCCCCCTTAAACAAAAGTTGTTCGGCGGCCACAGCGACGTCGCTATGAAGGTAAGTCCAATTGACACGTCCTATCGATATTGTTCGCCATGAACAGCGATTTGTACGTGATGCACAAATGACGGGGGCGGCTGCGATCGCGAGCGATATCGCTAGCGATGTTGCAGCATGTAAAGTGGCCTTTAGGTTTGCTCATCACTAATTAGGAGAGTGACTATTGCATGTCCAATACCGCCAACTCTCCTGTTTAGTTAAAATAAGCTCCTAAGGCAGATTACAATGCAAATCAGCAAATCAAGACAATTAAGAGAATTACTGTGCTAAATTCAAAATTACTTATCTAAATATGTAAAAACACATCTGACATGCCTTACACCACATTTGTTCTGTGTTTAAAACACTTATTATAGACCTGTGGCCTAATATTCAATACAGTGTGTAAAAAATGCAAATATGTTGATGCCAATTTTTGAGCCAAATTTTTAACAAAAAGTGTACGAAAGGGAATCTGTCAGTAGGATCAAAACTCCTAAGTTGTCTATATGGACATGAAGGTCATAAGAAACTGAGTAAAATTATACCTTAATCTCTGTGATCTGATCTCATTCTGGAGAAGTCCATGTTTTTCTTATATGTAAATGAGCTGTTCCTGTCTATAGGCATGACACTGATCTTCACGAGAATCTGCTTCCGCTTCCAGAGATTATTTTAAATAAAAAAGGCATTACCAGTGTGAGATATGTAACTAACAAAATAAAACAGTAGAACTTTGTGTTCTTACAAACATATTTGCAGCTGCAGCTCTCACATCCCCTTTGTGTTGCAAAAATAATGCAACACTGGCTGAATATGAGATGGAAGTTTAAATATTGAGAGGAACCTGCAGATATGTCACCTATAATTATACACAGTTATGCAGTAAGATCCGTGTAGAGGTTTGGTTCGCCGGCAGCCAAGGATCTGAGCCTCCACTGGTTCGAGCTTGACTCAACACACAACGTTGCTTACATGAGTGAAATTCACATGTAAAGCATCCGAATCTCGAACCAGAACCTTGATTTTTTAAGTTGTTGTTTGGTTCAAAAATCAAACCTGAAGGTCGCTTTACATGCAACGACATCACTAACGAGATATTGCTGGGTTCGTGATGCACATCCGGCATCGTTAGCGACGTTGTTGCGTGTGACACATACGAGCGACCGCTAACCATCGCAAAATAGTGAAAAATCGTTGATAGTTGACAAGTCATTCATTTCCCAAATATCGTTGCTCATTTTGGACGCAGGTTGTTTGTCGTTCCTGAGGCAGCACATATCGCTACGTGTGATACCCCAGGAACGACGAACAACAGTGTTCCTGCGTCCTCTGGCAACGAGCTGGGAGTGACATGAATGCGGCTGCTCTCCGCCCCTCTGCTTCTATTGGTCGCCTGCTGTGTGACATCGCTGTGATGCCGCACGAACCGCCCCCTTAAAAAAGAGGTTGTTCAGCGGCCACAGCGACGTCGCTATGAAGGTAAGTCCAATTGACACGTCCTAGCGATATTGTTCGCCATGAGCAGCGATTTGCACGTGACGCACAGATGACGGGGGCGGGTGCGATTGCTAGCGATATCGCTAGCAATGTTTCAGCATGTAAAGCGGCCTTTAGGTTCGCTCATCACTAATCAGGAGAGTGACTATTACATGTCCAATACCGCCAACTCTCCTGTTTAGTTAAAATAAGCTCCTAAGGCAGATTACAATGCAAATCAGTGTCTTGCGTGGCTTTCAATGAAATTAGTCATCGGACTGCAGGTATCAAGGTATTATTTTCATCATCTATCAATGACCTACATGCCAAAATAAATAGCTTAGAAGGGTTGATACTACTGACAGGTTCTCTTTAAAGGGGTTATCCAGGATTATACTTTTACTATAGACCTAAGAACAGGCAGACATTTGCCAAATACCTGCCTGTTCTGCCCTGCACCAAATTCTGCCAGCATAGACTGGTCACCCATGACTCAGAGGAACAGTTGCTTCTCTTCTGCTCTGCTTTATTCATGCAACATGACTGCCAGTGTCATGCTGACTGAAAGTCGGTTTTTGGCTGCCTAACTGCAGAGCCAGCTGTCAGTCAGCCAGGTCAATAGAGCAGCTTATAAAATATAAAAGCTGCTCTGTTTACGTGAAGCAGCATGAAGCAGATGAATCACCGTCAGGAGTAGTTCGTGAGAGGCGGCACTGGGAACAATAGACAGGTAGTAAGCAACCACCTGCCTGTTAGTTTTTAGACTTATGGTAAAAAAAATACAGTACCAGATACCTACTTTAACTAATAAATGTTTTACAGTCTAAAAAGCATTACATTTATCAAACCTCAGGAGTCACTGCGATAAAACTACCACATTGTAAGATGGAGTAGTCTACATTTACGCTGTTTAAGTATTAGTTTTGATACATTTTTGATGAGTAACCACTGTTTTTTTTTACATAGTTGAAAGTATTACTGTTAAAATATTAACATTTTATGAATATTATACTATAATAAAAATGTGGATAATTATTAAAACAGTAGAACTTTAGTGTTTGATGCTTTTAAATCTTTGGTCAAAAATGGGTAAAAGCATTTAATAACATAGATCCAAACAACTTCACATATTATTCCATAGGGCTTTTCTAAGAAAAATGTAAGATTTAAAATAGAATATTCCTTGTGATGCCTTAGTTCCAATTTCAAAAATTTGTACAGTATATTGTGATGTGTTATTGTGGCTGACTTAAAACACTTAGGGATATTTTAAATTATTTTATATTATGTACAGTAGATTTTACAAATGTCTTAAAAATTAGCCAAAACTTAAATTGGCACTGCACTTTTAATCAACTTCCAGCACAGAATGACTGCAGAACTTTATGCAAGTTGCAAGGTTAGCTCCACATTCTGATGTTAATAATGCAACTCCTTGTTATTAAAGGGAACCTGTCAGGTGCAATATGCACCGAGAACCATGAACAGTTCTATGTACATATTAGTAATCCCTGCCTAACCGTCCTGCATCTAGTAGAATACATAAAGAGATCTTTAGAAAAAGTATTTCTAAAGATTCTTTATATTATGCTAATGAGGCCAGAAACTAGTCGCAAGGTTATTATTTCCCTTGGTTAGTCGGCCCCCTTAGCATGGTAGTGTGCCCCTAGTAGTCGCTCTCACCTCAACTGCCACCACAGGTTTTTGGCTCAGTGCGCATGATCAGAGCATCCTGGCACTTCCGGTCATGCGCACTACACCAGTTCGAACCTGGGAGTCGTATACGCAGCTTCAAAGTACACATGACTAAAAGTCCAGGACTTCTGATCATGCACACTGAGCCTAAATCCAGCATCCAGTGCGATGGCAGCAGAGAGGTGAGAGCGTTCATGCCTCTGATGCTTCACATTCATTAGTATGTTAGCATGCTCACAAGGGTGTGCTAGAATGCTAAGGGGGGGTGACTAGGCAGGGGAAGCAATGCCTTTGCTAGTCACTGTCCTCATTAGCATATTAAAAGGATTTTTAGAAATGCTTTCTCTAAAGATCTCTTTATCTATGCTAGTGCATACAGGGATGGTTAGGCAGGGGATAGCAATATACACCCAGTACTGTTCGTAGTTCTGGGTGCATAATGCACCGTACAGGTTCTCTTTAAGCATATGCAGCACTCTGCACCCTATGGTGTCAGTTGTTGCTAATGAACAACAAAATCCCAGGCTCCTAGAGTTCAGTGCTGGCAACCGACAACACAGACATTCAAATTGTCCACTTCCCAGCCCAGGCAACAGGTTAGCAACAGGTTAAGAGGGGTCGCTGCCCATTGGCTGGGACCTACCCAATCCGGGAGCTGGAAGCCCAGGGAGGGGAGTGATCAAAGAGTTAGTTAAAAATAACTGTTCAGTGAAAAGAAGGAGGAGTTGAGGACGGATGTATGTGTGGAGGCTCAAGTCCCCTGCAAGGGCCTGAGGTGGTTTTAGTTGGCGCATACGGAGTGATCGCCAGAGAGTCAAGTAAGAGGAATTCCAGGAACCAAGGCACGGCAGGGTACAGAGCACTAGGCCAGGTGGACATTTCAGGCCCATCTGACAAGGCTGCAGGTGACGGGGACTTTCATGGTTCATCACCACCAGAGTGTCCGGGACACAGTGGCAGAGAGGGAACCAGGGAGTGACACGAAGGTCTGGCCCTGCATCGGTTCACGCCACCTGTCAAATGGGCCAGCAGCAGCAGGGGAGAGAGAATCACGGAGAGATCCCAAACAACTTTACACCACGGGGACCCCCAATTACGAGGTGCCAGAGACAGAGCCAACAGAGTCACAGGAGCAGCACTAGACGAAAGAACCTGGGATCCCCGCAACCAGCACCAGGCTGCATCTTACCATCTGTGTGAGTAAAAGAACCAGTTAAACTTCAGTCCCTGTGTGGTCTCCATTACTGCTGCATTGCTGTATTACGAACTAACATACTACTACAACCATCAATATCCTCCCCTGGAGCACCGTGCAGAGAGTGATAACATCCAGGCTGCCCTATACCATCAGCCCCAGTGGTGATATATTGTGCAGCAGCAGCTTATACACATTGCCGCATACCGCAAGTGGCGCATCATGGACATTAAAAACTATCTATCCCCTGTAAATATAACCCCTTTTACAAGTGGGGTCACGGAATCAGGCACTGGCCACCACTGACATAGACTCTGAGAACCGGATGGCCGGGTCCGATCAGCTCCCCTGAAGGCCCTGTGGCGCAGCAGCTTGCTTTGGCGTCACGAACGCCAAAATATGTAATGTCTAATATATTTTAAAGTCCCCATGAAGTAGCACACAGTGACTACTGCTCCACAACACTGAGCAATATTGGTAAGTGTGGCAGTTCATAGAAATGAAAAAATACAGGTACTTTGCTTTTACTATTAATCCAGACTGGGCAGATGAATTTGCGGTTGATGCTCAGATTGCAATTATTGCACGTTACAAAAGCTAAATTACATTCATGTACAGGAATTCTATTTCTGATTGTAAAGAAATAGGCTTTGTTGAATATGAATGAAATATGGTGGGGGAAAAAGTAATGCATTTTTTACACCCATACAAATTCTGCTAAGTCAATGCTTTACACTATAAACATATTTCATAATGGTTAGGTTCCCTCCATTTTTATTGTGCATTGAAAATCAGATAGTAAAATCTTTTATTTCATGTGTGTCTGATGAAAGCTTCTATGTCCTGTAGTCTTTGATACATTCATATTAACCATTTTCAAAAAACCTCATCAGACCAACCACTATATAAGTGAATATGAGCACCAGTATTCAAGAATGAAAAAAGTAATATGTTTTTACAATCGATCCTTCAATGCCTCAACAGGACAAACTGAATCAACATTTGATACTTCAGGTAGGCCTAAAAGCCATCTTCTAAAGACTCCATTTCCTTTGAAAAGACTAAGAGCTAAGGAAAATAAATATTGTTAAGCAACAAAATTTCAAAAGTTGGAACAAGAACAAGAAAGTGGTTATATCAGATATATTTGAAAATTAAAGTACCGGCTCTCTAATAAACACATTTTAACAACTATGTGTTTTCATTATGACAATATGTACTAGTACGTATTTGCCACTGGACTTAGTTTATTTGTTGCTTTATGCCTTTCGGTATTTGTAGCCATATTTTTATTTTTGCATCACGACTCCTAAATGGGCTATTGATTTTGTAAAATGGTAGTTTTTAGGTATCATTTTATGACGCACATAAGATGTATATCATTTATATTTACCTTTTAAATGTTGATAAAAAAATTAATAAAATTTACAAAATTAATGTAACTTTCATTTTTCAACTTATTTTATTTTATAATATATAGATATACATAGAGAGATGTATTTTTATGTACCATAGGCACTGTGAAGAAGAATAAAATTGAGGTTTGTGATAGGGACGGTTGAATTGATCTGCAGAGGATAGAGTTTGAGTTAAATTTACTGAAATCTGTGGTTTTACATGAATTCGTACATTTTAGAACTTTGGTTAACAGTTTTTGAAGAAAACAAACTTGCACAACACCCTTTACTACACTGTTGATGCAACAGAGAGCAGGCTAATGTTATTTTGCATTATCGCTTGGGACTTCCTGTAATGCTCTGCAGCTATGACATCTTATGGATTATCATGCCTTATACGAGTGGTTGTCACGCTAGGTAGAGGGAAGTACCAAGCGCATAACTAAAGGGAAGGGAAACCCTGTGTCTAGGGAGAGGGAAGATGGTGACCCCTGACCAAAACCTACAGCTGATCAATGGGGTCCCTCACCACACTAGATAGGTTCCACACCTATGCGCTCAACTTGATACCTGACCCTAGGTATCCCTAGTGCTGGGCCCTAAATAAAGAACAGATGGGATGTTGTCAACCCTACTAAACAGCTATAGTAGACACAAGGGGGACACACAGGGGTAAAAACATGAACTACTTGTCATTAGATGACTCAGGAAGACGTTCAGCAAAGCTTTCAGCAATGATACCACAGAGGAGTACAAACCACCTGTTTGCAACCTCATCTTAAAGGAACTGAAAATATCACCAGCACAGTCCAAAGCAAGGAAGGGGTATTTAGACACCAAGGAAGTACTGATATCAACAGCTGGGTGGAAGTCAAGCTCCTATTTTGCGTCCAAAAGGGAGAAAGATGTATCCAGCAGAAAAGCTACCTATCCCAATGAATACTGACAGCAGGAACAATGGAAAGTCAGGGAGCATCCTGCGCAGCCAGATGGTGTGATCTTCTATGGCCAGAAACCACATGACTGACTGTAACATGTGACACACCCGTGACAGTGGTGGTGGTCAGTAACTGGGCAATCACAGATCGGCCATTCCCAGTGAATAACAGTTTGTAGAGTTATTTTTCATCTCCAAATTCAGTAAGTTAATATCTCTCTTATAGAATGTAAGCTCTTATGGTCAGCGGGGTCCTCTCTCTCACCTGTGAAGTGTAAGGACTTATGGTCAGAAAGGTTCACTATGTTTGTCTTGACTCCCATGTAATTACAAGCTTACCAGTATTGAGATTTGTGCATATTTATTCACCCAAAATCAAATTTGAAAAGATCTACTCATCACTAGTTTCTAGGTAGAGAAACACATAACAGTGAAGCCTATTACTCACTGTTTTGGCTCATGCACATAACCATTTAAATTATATGAGTGATATCCATGGCTTTGACACTAATAACAATGTTATTCTAGGAGTGTGTGCACAAGTCCATTTTTTTCCTTTGACCACACGAATGTCAGATCAAAATTGGGAATGCAACTCTATGGCTCCATGGAAAACATTGAACTGCACTCAGATGACATCCAATTGTGGTTCGATTTTCATGAACTAACTGAATGAAGAACCTGGGGATTTTTTTTTATTTTTCACTTCTGAGAAAATCAGATCTTACTCTGATCAAACTCTGATCAAAGTCTGATCTTAATTCAGTCTAATCAGACAATTTTACTCAGATGTGGCGATGTGTTCCTAAAGCCCCATCCCACACTGAGTGTTTTGCTTTAAAATACAGAGATAAAAAACTCACCAAACACTCATTGTGTGCATGTGGCACTACTGATTTTCTGCATCATTTCTGTACCTATTAGCCAAAATAGAATATTTGCATTTTTTTCACTGTGTTTTGGAGTGTTTTATCTCCTGTACTTTTAGAATATTATTGTGCTTTTTGTCTTTTGTTGATATGGCATCTTTTAAATAAAACTGCTTTGTTTTTTTATACTTCTTGGTATTTGGCTTTGACTAAAGTTTAAAGATTCAGCCATTTGCGAATTACATGCATCTTTAGCGAGCAGGGTAAATACACCGAATAGCATAAAAGATTTATTCCTGAGGATTTTCCATATCTCATGCATATCTATGGAGAAAATCTTCCAATAAAGCTCAGCATACCTAAAGGAAAAAATTACGTTGTTTATTTCAAAAACACACCAGAGATCAGTTAACACGACGTAAAAGGAATGCTCAGTGGGTATGAGATTTTTAGAAAGCCCATCCAGCTATTTTACCAGCTATTAATTTAGACTGGGATGACAAAAAATAGTTTTTTCCTCCTTTTAATATCTCCCAAATTTAAACATACAGTTTTTAGATTCATCCTTAAATTGATTTTTCAACGTAAATAGAGAAGAAAAATGTTTTGATGCGTACTTGTGATTGCCAAAGATTTCCTATTTCCGAAGACACATTTTAATCAATGAAAGAAGAACCAACAAATAATGTCACTTGGCTACTTTATAAAGTGATAGTGAAGTCTCTGTTAAATAAGCTTTCATGAGGTCATCTTTCTGAATAGAACCTGGCAGGCTTCCAAGGGAACTTATTTTAAATGCAATGCACACGCCTGTTCTAATTTATTCTGCAGCTAGGTGATAGTTGGATTCCAACCACTAAACATGATGCAGCATACACATATTTCTCTCTCAGTACTTACTGGTGCTGTATTTTTATTGCCAATGTTAGGTCTTATTCAACCATTTTCTAATATGAATGTTAAACCCTTCCTCAGTAGCTAATTTTTATTTTTAGTTTGCTTTTTTCCCTACCCTTCTATAAAGAGCCATAACTTTCTACTTTTCTGTCGACAGTCGTAAAAGCTTTTGAAATGACAAGTTTTAGATTTGACCAACACCATTTTACCATACACCTTACTGAAAAACTGGAGAAAAAAAATCAAAGTTAGTTGAAATGATGATTTTTTTTTTTAATTCTGCTATTGGTCTGTTGTTTTGTTTTTGTAGTACTCATTATATGGTAAATATTACCTAGTATCATGACACTCCAGGAAAGTATAATTACAGTGATGCCAACATTTTTGTTTTTTGACAACAATTGCAAGATCCAAAATATTTATATTTTATCATCATTAGAGCTGTCATTGCTTGTTTTTTGTTTAGTGAGCTTACAGTTTTCCACATATCAATTTGTGCTATATTCTAATATCGTATTTTTTTTTCTCGTTAACCATTTGAATTAATTAGTTTTATGTTTTGAAAGATCAGACTTTAAACCACCATTACAGCTTTTTTTTCAGCACTGAAGTTGCACTTTGAATGTAAGTCCCCTGCCCCTGTCCTATTGTCATGTTTTGGTAGCTTCATGGATTTTTAGTTCCATGGTGCCAGCTTGCACCGTAGCTTCCGGACAGTCAGAAGTTACATCAGAAGTAGAGATGAGTGAACATGAAATTCTGTCTTTCATTTTTTGGTACTAACTCCGACTTTTCTAAAAAAAAACAAAGTCCGGATGCTTTATGAAAGCAAACCACTTGTGCGAGCATTGTTGTACTTGGGTTTGCACAGTGCTCATCCCAGTGCAAACCACTTCAAGTGTTTGAACAGGTTGCACTGGGGTAAAAAGAGCACGATGAGATGTAGTGTGCATTAAAAAAGAAAATGGAAAAATCCCTGCCCACCCACGAGCAGATGTTCTGTTTATGGCTAGCAGTATGTGGGCCAAGACCCAAACTGCCAATCAGTGACTTCAAATGAAGTTCAGATCAAGTCCAGGTCCAAAACTGAACCTTATAAAAGTTCAGCTGGAACAGCAGAACCCGAACTTTCATGGGTCCGCTCATCCCTAATCACAAGGTCTCAATGTATCTCTATGAGATCCAGAATAAGGCCAGAACCAGGCTCTCATTGAGATGTATTGATTTGTGACATCCAGCATGTCAGGACTCGGCCGATCATAAATTACAAGAGATCAACCAGAGCGGTGCTGATAACGGTAGATTATTCAAAAATACTTTGGCACTCAGAATTTGATTTGTCTCAAAAAATATTTATTTTTTGTACCTTGTTCACTAAAGGGGTTAACTAGTATGATAGTTCTATAGCTAGTGTTGCTACAGACGCAGCAATACCAAATATACTGTATGTAGTTTTTTGCTTTATTTGTTTTTTACATAAATATACATATTTCCTGGAATTTTTTTATTTTTTTGTTTTATTCAATACTTTTAACATTTTTTTAACTTTATTTTTACTTTTTGACTTAAGGCCCTAAACAACTTACCAGCGATCCCAACAACGATCAAACCTGATAGGGATCGCTGGTAAGTTGCTAGGAGGTTGCTGGTGAGATGTCACACTGCGACGCTCCAGCGATCCCACCAGCAACCTGACCTGGCAGGGATCGCTGGAGCGTGGCTACACGAGTTGCTGGTGAGCTCACCAGCAACCAGTGTCCCAGTCCCCAGCCAGCAGCGCCGCGTGGAAGATGCTGCGCTTGGTAACTAAGGTAAATATCGGGTAACCAACCCAATATTTACCTTGGTTACCAGCGCACGCAGCTACACGTGCAGAGAGCAGGGAGCAGCGCACACCGCTTAGCGCTGGCTCCTTGCTCTCCTAGTTACAGCACACATCGGGTTAATTACCCGATGTGTGCTGCAGCTACATGTGCACAGAGCAGGGAGCAGCGCACAATGCTTAGCGCTGGCTCCCTGCTCTCCTAGTTACAGCACACATTGGGTTAATTACACGATGTGTGCTGCAGCTACATGTGCACAGAGCAGGGAGCCGCGCACACTGCTTAGCACCGGCTCCCTGCTCTCCTAGTTACAGCACACATTGGGTTAATTACCCGATGTGTGCTGCAGCTACATGTGCACAGAGCAGGGAGCAGCGCACAATGCTTAGTGCTGACTCCCTGCTCTCCTAGTTACAGCACACATCGGGTTAATTACCCGATGTGTGCTGCAGCTACATGTGCACAGAGCAGGGAGGAGCGCACAATGCTTAGCGCTGGCTCCCTGCTTTCCTAGTTACAGCACACATTGGGTTAATTACCCGATGTGTGCTGTAGCTACATGTGCAAGAAGCAGGAGCCGGCACTGACAGTGAGAGCGGAGGAGGCTGGTAACGAAGGTAAATATCGGGTAACCAAGGACAGGGCTTCTTGGTTACCCGATGTTTACCGTGGTTACCAGTGTCCGCAGAAGCCGGCTCCTGCTGCCTGCACATTTAGTTGTTGCTGTCTCGCTGTCACAAACAGCGATCTGTGCTTCACAGCGGGACAGCAACAACTAAAAAATGGCCCAGGACATTCAGCAACAACCAACGACCTCACAGCAGGGGCCAGGTTGTTGCTGGATGTCACACTAAGCAACATCACTAGCAACATCGCTGTTACGTCACAAAAGTTGTTCGTTAGCAGCGATGTTGCTAGCGATGTTGCTTAGTGTGACGGGGCCTTTAGTCCATGAATGGGACACTAGCTTTCAGTGATCTGATGACTGATATAATGCACTTCAGAGCTTTATCACTGCAGCACTGCAGTGGAATACATGTGGCAGAGATGCACACACAGTTCTACCACTTCGCCTTACACCATGCATCTGGCATGGTCTGTGAGGCAATCCATAGCTAAGTAACGAAGAGTCATTATGGTGATGATCCAGGGTTACCATGGCAGTGATTGGGTCACTGTGATCGTATTACAGTGACCCAATTGCCAGAGAGAGGTAAGTGATTCCTCTCCCTGCCTCCTGAATGCTGCGATCGCATTAATCGCAGCATTTAGAGGGTTAAAATGCCGTTAAAGCTGGGTCTCTGCTACAAGATAAGCTGGAAACCCGGCGGCAATTGCAGGGGTACAGCACAGGAATCCCCACAATCGCCATTAAGCACTGAGTACATCCTTGGTCAGAATGGCACTGTGTGTACACACATTGCCTAATCTGGTAATCCGGCATTGAGTTAGATGACTTCACTTGAGGTGAGGTCACTGAGTTCAATGAATTCACTTGAGGTTGGTTCACCTGCAGTTACAGCTGGGGAACCATAGGAAATGCCACCTGTGACCAAGCACTACGATCTCATGTGTAGCAAAGCAAGGATTGTCGTGGGATCTCGTATGGATTATGTTGCACCTGCAGGTTGTTTTATGGGGTTAATAAATTGTATTAAAATAAATTTAATACATTTTATTAAAATAAAGGATTGTTGTGTGTTTGTGTTTATTTTTTACTTACAAGTTTATTAATGGGGATCTCAATTTTTTTTTTTTTTTTAAAAGCCATATGTGGTCCTTTGTATTTTGATACAGAATCAAGACAACATGCACAGCTGTGGGCTACAGCCTGTCTCCATCTGCTTTATCTGTGCTGGGTATCAATATACAGGGGAACCTGCAACATTTTTCAAATTATTTATTTTTACACTCCATGTCCTGCCCCAGGTGGCTACTATAAGGGCAACCAATCACAAATGTCAGCACACCAGGTCTGACTGCAGCCAATTATATACGCTGTCACAGAGGGGTGGGCAGAGGGAGCAGTGAATATACATGAGATCTAGTGATCGGACCAGGAAGCAATGTGACAGCCATGGGAATCTCAGGAAGTCTAATTTCTTTAGTATGGGTTGGGGTGAGTGTTGAGGCAGCAGAACCAGGAAACTTGAATGTACATAATAGTAGTGAAAATCTGTGTGAAAGGATCCAGGCAGGTAAGGAACATTTTTTATATATGGTTATGTGTTATGCTTTATGCTATTATATTTTTATTTCAGGTTATATATGATTGTTTTTGTTTTTTGTAACATATTTTCAACTTTTATAATAAAATAGAGTCTCGGTAAGTTTAAGGGCATGTGCACACGTTGCGTAATTTCATGCATTTACGCTGCGTCTAATACTGCAGCATAAATGCATGCATCCTGCGTCCCCTGCACAATTTATGAAGATTGTGAATATTCCATGCGCACAATGCTTTTTTGAACGCAGCATTTTGAGAGTCAAAAGTTTGACAAAATCTCTGCGTTCAAATATGCAGTATGTCACTTATTTTGTGCGCTTTGGATGCTGCTCCCACTCTGTCTATGGGAGAGGCAGCATCCCGAGCGCATGAATTTGGCATCTATTCTGCACTGCCAAATCGCTGCAGAATTTGCAGCATGAACACAATGCAACGTGCGCACATAGCCTTATTCTCTGGCTTAAATCCCCCTAATACTCTGACATTATTCCCAGAAACCAAATGTGAGTCAGAAATGCATCCAGACATCTTCCCAATGCTGTTCCCATTCAGTTTGAGCACTTTTCCATCATTACAGAATTTTTACAATATTCCCAGACCTACTTCCAAGGTCCTTCAGAAAATTATTCGAGTTTCCCCTTGACTTGCATTGGTTTTGTTACTTAATACATGAATAATAGAAATTATTCAGCTTGAATAATGTAAACCCGAATATTTGAGTATTTGTCCATTATTAGCTGTGACAAATCAGTTTCAACAACTGATTTTTACAGAATACCGGGAATGAATGCCTCTTCTCTTCTTAAGTTTTATTTTATTAGTTTTTTCATATCTAGTTTAGTAAATATTTGTGTTCTCCAAGAACTGCTAATTTTGAAGCCTTTTTCCTAACAACTGTATATTGTGACTTTTCTTTGATATTACTGTAAGAAAAGTATGGATAAATTGACAAATCACCCTTGCATATTGCAATCCGTTATACCAAGGCGAATTGCAAGTTTTGAAGAATTAGATTTAAACTGTCAATAATAAGTATCCATAAACTAGATGTATTTGTGAATGAAAAAAAAATAAAAACATTAAAAATATTTATATTTCTACTTCAGTAATGATAGAAACAACTGACGAAAAGATCTAAAAACATTGAAGCAGCAAACTTTGTGAAAACAAAAATTTGCCAGTCTCAAAACTTCTGGGAGCAACTGTAGTTGTCAATTTATTCATACATTTCCAGAAGGAAAAAGAAAAAACAGCAGGATACAAAATTATGAGAGACAATTCTCGAGACTTACTCTTTCATGATGAACAAAAGTATTTACTAAAATGAATATGTCCACAGAGATGACAGGTCCTCTTTAACACAGACACTCTTCATTTTGAGTAAATGGTAACTGAAAACACAAAGTAGCATGCATAGATCTTGCTGCCTTATTCTATGAGCCAAACTTTCTTTCAAGGAGGACAGGAGTAGCAGTGAGGAAAATATCTTTGATTTTGTCAAATCAGATACCTCCACACCTGAAAGTGCCATTGAGTTATAGCTAGAAGATAGGCATTTACAGAAATTATGCAGATGGGAAGATTTTTTTTTTTATAATGGCATACTCTTTAAATGTAATATATTTATGAAATGCAGATTGTCCACATTCATAGAATTGCCAGCTGAACTTTTCTACAATTGAATTACATAGCAGGATTTTTACTACATTATAAAATTCAATAATTTCATTTCTCTCTGTACCTATGCATTATCGTTGAATTAAGTACACTTGCCGTAGCAGTATTCTGCTTTTAATTTATGTGAAGCAGAAAACCTAGCAAACTACAGTATTATTAGTGTCAGGAATGTCACATTTCAATGTCACTTCTGCAAATGGCAGATGTTTTGGTGCATGTAACATATTTAGACAGTCAAGCTATTTTTACTTTTTAACTTCTTCATGACACATGACATACATGGGTATGTGATGGATCGTGTCAGAATAATCCATGCCGGCTGTCACGGGAAGCCAGCAGTGAGCCCTGCACATGTCAGCTGATTTGAACAGCTGACATGTGCAACTATCAGGCACAAATGGATTTGCTACCCACTTGTGCCTGTTAACACCTTGCATCTCGCTGTCAAAATGTGACAGTAAGATGAAACAGCGCGGAGCGGTAAGCATTCAATTACCCAGCGCTATCGGAAGTCATGTAATGGTTGTCATGGTAGCACAGGGTCATGTGATGACTCCTGTAGCTATCATGAGTCACTTCCTTTTACAGACGGCAGAGCGCTGGGTGTGACAGGAGAACAGCTTTTTTGCAGATCAGAGCAATGCTGCTCTGATCTACAGACAGGAACAAGCGATCAGAATGCTGATCCTTATAGTTCTCTAGGGGGACTAGTAAAATAAAAAAAGTTAAAAAAAAGTTTGAAAAAGTTAAAAAAATATAAAAGTTCAAATCACCCCATTCGCCTCATTGAAAATTAAAGGGTTAACAGAATTAAAAACATACACTTATTTGGTATCTCTGAATTCAGAAATGCCTCACTTATCAAAATATAAAATCAATTATTCTGATTGGTAAACGGCGGAGCAGCAAAAATAATTCAAACGCCAAAATTACGTTTTTTTGTTGTTGCATATTTTGTGCAAGATGCAATAACAGTCAATCAAAATGTAGCATCTGCACAAAAATGGTACCGTTAAAAATGTCAGCTTGAGATGCAAAAAATAAGCCATCACTAAGCCATAGACCCGAAAAATGAGAACGCTACGGGTCACGGAATATGGCGCAAAAAAGTGTAATTTTTTTATAACAAACTTGTGAATTTTTTTAACTCCTTAGATAACAGTAAACTGGTATGCATGAACTCGTACCAACCTAAGGAATCATATCGACACATTAGTTTTACTAAGTAGTGAACACGGTGAATAAATTATCTGAAAAACAATCATGCAATTGCACTTTTTTTGCAATTTTTCCACACTTGGAATTTTTTTGCAGTTTTCCAGTACACTATGGTAAAACGTTTATGACAAGATTCATGGAAAAATAAAAACGTTACAGCTCTTGGAAGAAGGGGAGAAAAAAAAACGGAAAATCGCCCGAGGGTGAAGGGGTTAATATTACAGTTCTTTATTAAATTAATATAATTATACACCAATACGACACAAATTCCTTGTATTCAAATTGGAAAACTGATTAAAGGACAACCTATCAAAGGTTAGACAGCAGCAACTGTTCATGTGTTTGTTTTAAAACGTTCTGGAGACACAGTCACACACATACTAAATAAAATCAATGGGGTCTTCACACTTCCATTTTTTCTCATGACACTAAAATAATTTTTTTGTATGGGTTAAGGATGTGCAAAGATAGATGATAAATAGAAAGAAAGATAGATGACTGGATAGATAAAAGATACTTGATAACATAGCTTGTACAGCTATTTACCAAATAAATAAATGAAAAAATGACATGGGATTCCCCTTATTTTTGATAACCAGTGCAGTCAAAGCAAAAAGCTGTGGGCTGCAGTTCCCAGCTGTCTGTTGTACCACTTCTGGTTATAAAAGATAAAGGAGACCCCCACAACATTTTTAAAAATTATTTATTTAAATAATTTTAAAAAAATGACATGGGATCCAAACAATATTGATAACCAGCGGGTGGGAAGGTCCATGGTTATTTTGCCCCACTCAGCCTAAGAATAGCAGCCTCTCTAGAACTGGTGAATCCATTAGATGCACCAATTCTGGTGTTTTGCCTAGCTGTTCCTGGTGCAAATAGAATTTTGTTGACCTGAGGATTGTGATGAGAAGTGATGTGAGGAACGTTACAACTTATCACAGTGATATCAAATATGTCACAGCTTATCACAGTGATGTCAGGAACGTCTCTTGTTTTATTTCTCTTATTCTCTCTTTTTATGTCTTTCAAGTTTCCATTATGGACTACATCGGGTTGTTTTTTTTTGCTGACATACATGTATGGTGGCTTGTTATTTGCAATACAAGATGACATTTTCGGTAATACCATTTTTATTTACATGTGCCTTTTTGATCACATTTTATTCCACTAGTCTTGTCAGCTGTATGAAGAAAAAACATAGTTTTGCTTCATTTTTTACGGTACTCACTGAAGGAGTTAAATAGTGTTTAGTGACGGGCTGACACGGACCATAAAATTATGGTTCCCTGTGGTTTCAAACGTACCCGAGTGCCCGGCCCGGGCCTGGAGTTCTTGGGGAACTCTAGGTAATGATCCTGATCTGACAACTTGGGAAATAAAAAAAAAAGGAAAAATAAAGAAAATAAGAATAAAACAAGCTCATTATACTTACTGAGTCTTTAGTGCAGCTGTAACTATTTACGGGCCTGCTCATACTACTTCCAATAATGATGGGTTTCCCCAGTCTGAGAATACCAGCTCCGGGCGTTCGGCTTTATCATGGCTGGGTATTAATATTGGGGGGGACTGAACGTCTTTTTTTAATTGGTTATTTAAAAGATTTAAAAAGTAAAAAAAGAAAAAGAAAAAAAATCTGCATGCGGTTCCTCTTACTTTGATACATAGCCAAAATAAGCGTACAGCTGGGGACTGTAGCCTATAGCTGTATACTTTATGTGTCCTGGGTATTCCAATGTGGGGGGACCTAATGCCAATTTTTCTTATTTATTTATTTAGTTTCACATTACAATAGAGCTGCAGACAGAGTCTGTGATTGCAAGCAGTCAGACACGCTGTCACTCAGGGTGGGGGCACATATGACTGCAACTGGTGGGTGGAGGAAGCAGTGAATATGGATGAGCAATAACAAGTGACCCCAGAGTAAATGAGTGGCCAGGAAGCATTTACAGCTGTGCCAGAGACTGGTAAGTATTGTGCACCTGCTCCAAAACCATTATCCCTTCTACCACAATTTTTAAGCTCTAAATTCTTGTCCTCATAGACTTATATGGGGACTGGTGTTCAGCTAGATATCCGGGATGAATTCTGGGCCAGAATTGTTTTTGTTTTATTTAAAATCTTGTTAGTCCTTCCGATCCTGTTTATCTGCAAGTCTGTCCATCACTACTGGTGTAACAGTTTTATAGAATGTGTTGTTCCAGATGCAGCAATACCAAATAGTGTTCTTTATTCTTTTTTACATAAATATGCATATGTATTGGTTTAATTTTTTTTTCCATTTTTTATTTATATTTTCTGATTTTTGCTAAATAGTTTTCCTTTTTTTACTTAGTACCTAAATGGGGCATTACATTTTATTGCTCTAATTGCTGATATAATGTATTGCAATGCACCAACATTGCAATACATTATATATTTCAGGGCAGAACTGGCACATACCTCTGAAATCATGCTCCTGGCATGATCTTTGTGGCCTGTCATAGCTGGGTGACGCAGTGATCGTCATGATAACCACAGGTCACCATAGCAATGAAGAGCCAGCACGATGGTGTCGTGGGGGCACCGATCAGACAGTAGAGGGAGCGCAGTACTTCTCCCAGACCCCAAAATGCTGTGATCAATATTGACTGCAACATTTAGGGGCTTAAACAGCTAGTTATAGAGCAGGGACTGTCGCTTGCTGTGATAGCTGTCGTTCAAGCTGAGTTCCCAGCAACGATTGCATGGGCACAGCTCCCATGCCCTCATGATTGCCAAGATGTACCTCTAAATCCTAGCTCAGGAAGTCTCAGCTAAATAGCATGGACTGGTAAATCCAAGATCATAAAGGGGTTAAAGAAAGGATGAATGTACAAATGTGCAGAGAAATTTAAAAAAAAAAAAATCTGCTGCCAGCTACCAAGATGATGAAGATGAAACAAAGGTGAAAATGTAAGCAAAAATTCCAAACACACAGCTAAGGAATCTCTAAATTTATTTTACAAAAAGGAAAGAAAGATATGAGTAATGGTGAAAAAAAAATCTGGCACCGAATCCTTCTTCACAAAATATCTTTAAAAGATCATTTTAGTTTAATTTTTTAAAAACACACATTATAATATAAGCACAATTTATAATTAATATGTAATGTGTATATAATATATAATATAAGGGGTTAATGAGAACTATGATTTGTCATCTGTCATTAAGCTCTGGATTACTAATCCTGTAAGTGAAAAGAAATAAAACACAAGCACTGAAAAAATTTTTACTTCAGAATAAAAGGCATACACCCTCTTTCACCTCTTTATTAACCCCCAAAACATCATTGGAGATCCAATGTAATCCGATGTAATTCATACGACATCCCATGACCATCCTGACTCTGCAACATACTTTAATCGCTGTACACGGGCACATTAGAGAACATGACCACCTGCTGCGGATTCAGGCAGACACTGCCTGAGCCGCAGCTATGAGCGTTGACCTCACTAAGTTTACCTGCTGTCACAGATGGAGATTCCAATGGTACCCTACCTGTGACTGCAGATAAACTCACCCTAGGTGAACTCATTGAACTCAGTGACCTCACCTCAGGTGAGCTCAATGAGTTCAATGAAACCTGTATCTCATGGCAGAAAACTGCAGGATTTTTAACCAAAAAGATGCAGATTTGGTGCTGTAATTGAGCGGTTTTAGCCATTACTCACTGTGTCCTAAGTGGTGACTGAAGCCGCTCCTCCAGCGACTCTGACTGAAAGCCAGAGACTGCCAGGATTTATACATTTGATTACTCTTGGTAGCCATTCTTTCAGTTCCACAGCCACATAGCTTTAGAATGCTATTAATCTGCAGATTAACCCCATATCTGCAGTTTAATAGCATTTTTTTTACATTACAGGTTCCCTTTAATTCAATTTCTACTTTTGCACCCAAAAGGTTATTTTCGCATTTATCGTTGAAGAAGGTGATAAAATATGAATTGCTTTCTGTTTGAAGGTAAATTTACAATTAGCATCATTGGCAATATATATTTGCTGTATTTTCTATATATAAGATGACTGGACCAAATTAATACAAATTAATATAGATAGGACAGGGCATAATAGAATGGTTAAAATGCAAGATATTACATTCAATTTGAAAAACAATAAATAGCAATAGGTTAATAAGCTATGTTTATTTAACTAAACAAGTGAAGAAAATTCTATATCACCTATCACGTCTGGACTGACACTTAACAGCAGGAACACCTATGTATTCTGAATCCCCGCTGGCAGATTTTTACCAGTTCAGTAACACACAAAAACTTCAAATCCCCTGTACTCACAGATTAAGATTCCCGCTGTGTTAAGCTTTTTATTGTCTTTCAGCTATTTTCTGTTTTTCATGCTTTTGGATGTGTTAACAAATTTTAATGATTGTTCTTTGTTTGTTGTATCACTTGTCCTGGTTGCAGAGAGCTGGGGAGATAAGATGACTTGTATATGGAGAGACAGTCCTACACCCATTTACAAAGCAAGTTATAAATGCGTCAACTGGAATTTAATAAATACATTTCTTTGAGATAAGATTTTTTTAAAAAATAAATAGCAGCTAAATAAATCTTTCATGTTATTTAGACTGCCCAAATCCCGGGCAGCTTCAATCAGAGCTAGTGATGAGCGAGTACTAAAAAGCTCGGGTGCTCGAAGCTCGGGCCGAGCCTCCCAAGATACTCGTGTACTCGGCCCGAGCAACGAGCCCAATGTTATCCTATGGGAGACCCGAGTATTTTTGTGAAATGACCTCCCGGCAGCATGGAGAAACCCTAAAAATGGCACAAAAGTCTCAGAAGAGTGCTCAAATGACATGGCAACAGCATGGGGAAGACCCCTTGAAGCATTTATCACTCAAAAGTCACAGCTGTGAACAATTTTGTCCGCGTTTTACGCCATTTTTACGGACTCATCAGAAAACCTTCCAAAATGACCCCAAAATGATTTTTCATGGCGGAAATGTTAAGGGCACATACCCAATAGTGAGATAGAGCTGGTGTATGTTACTTTTTGAGATCAATACATGAAAGATTTTACGTGAAAACATTGTGTGGCACTCCGATGTCCCTGAGAAGAGACGTACATGAAGGCCTCTTGAGTCTAATGTGCCCATTTTGAGGAAGTGAGTCTTTGTAGTATTTTCCTTTGCCAGGGCAGTCCTAAATTGTGAGGTTCACCAATGCCCCTGCATACAGACGTGCATGAGGGCCTGTAAACCTGAAGTGCCCATTGTAAGGAAGTGGGTGTATTATAGTATAGCCCTTAGGCAGGGCAGCCAAAAATTGGGAGGCTCCACGTTGTCCCTGGATAGAGACGTGCATGAAGGCCTGTAAACCTGAAGTGCCCATTGGAAGGAAGTGGGTGTATTATAGTATAGCCATTAGGCAGGGAAGCCAAACATTGGGAGGCTCCACGTTGTCCCTGGATAGAGACGTGCATGAAGGCCTGTAAACCTGAAGTGCCCATTGGAAGGAAGTGGGTGTATTATAGTATAGCCCTTAGGCAGGGAAGCCAAACATTGGGAGGCTCCACGTTGTCCCTGGATAGAGACGTGCATGAAGGCCTGTAAACCTGAAGTGCCCATTGGAAGGAAGTGGGTGTATTATAGTATAGCCCTTAGGCAGGGCAGCCAAAAATTGGGAGGCTCCACGTTGTCCCTGGATAGAGACGTGCATGAAGGCCTGTAAACCTGAAGTGCCCATTGGAAGGAAGTGGGTGTATTATAGTATAGCCATTAGGCAGGGAAGCCAAACATTGGGAGGCTCCACGTTGTCCCTGGATAGAGACGTGCATGAAGGCCTGTAAACCTGAAGTGCCCATTGGAAGGAAGTGGGTGTATTATAGTATAGCCCTTAGGCAGGGAAGCCAAACATTGGGAGGCTCCACGTTGTCCCTGGATAGAGACGTGCATGAAGGCCTGTAAACCTGAAGTGCCCATTGGAAGGAAGTGGGTGTATTATAGTATAGCCCTTAGGCAGGGCAGCCAAAAATTGGGAGGCTCCACGTTGTCCCTGGATAGAGACGTGCATGAAGGCCTGTAAACCTGAAGTGCCCATTGGAAGGAAGTGGGTGTATTATAGTATAGCCCTTAGGCAGGGCAGCCAAAAATTGAGAGGCTCCACGTTGTCCCTGGATAGAGACCTGTTAGGTTCTTAGTGCCTCCGTGCTTGCATTTAAAAACCGCACGTGTGTGCCTGTTGGTGGCAGCTTTCCGCTGCATTTGTGTGAGTTTTGCAAAAACTTGGATATAACACACAAGTCTAGTGAATACACATCAGCACAGCATTGCAAAATGCGCAAGGGCGTTGTCAACGAACAAGGAAGTGGACGTGATGGTGGTGCAGGCAGACACCGAGGTTGTGTGCAAGCTCTAATTTCGCCACAACAAAGGGCCACATCTAGTCGCTCGCACGTCCTGTCCCAAATTCTTGGGGACCGCAGCAGTACACCGCTCTTGAACCAAGACCAGTGTCAACAGGTTGTTAGTTGGATAGCGGATAATGCTTCCAGTCAGATTGGCACCACCACAAACACTCTGTCTTCCACACGGTCAAGTGTCAGTAGCCGTGATACTGCACCGCACATTTCAGAACCTGATCCTCCTTCCTACCACCAGGCCGAGTACACGTCCACGGACATTACTGATCCCACACTTGGACACTCGGAATAGCTGTTCGTTCACGTTTCCATTCACAAATTCTGGCCTCTCGCCAGCTCCTGTTGAAGTGGGCCATGACGAGATTGTATGTACAGATGCACAAATATTTGAGCAGCCACGTTCTCACGAAGTTGGCAACGTGTCTCAACAAGGGGTGGACGATGATGAGACACAATTGTCAGGAAGTCAGGAGGAGGAGCAGGGTGCGGAAGAGGAAGACGACGTGGTGGATGATCCAGTAACTGACCCAACCTGGCAGGAGGATATGCAGAGCGAGGACAGCAGTGCACAGGGGGAGGGAGGCGTAGCATCCCAACAGGCAGTAAGAAGCAGAGTGGTGGCCCCAGGCAGACGTCAGGCAACTGTTCCCCGGAAAAACACGACACAAGGTGCCTGTACAAATGTTAGGTCTTCCCGAGTCTGGCTGTAATACTATTGTATGTATTGAGGATTTCGATTGCGTTAGGGCAATGACAACCAGAGACGAGTTCTTGGTGCAAGACATTTATAATATGCAACCAGCAAATATGTACATAAACGGAACAAAAACACAGTAGAACATAAATACAGGAAATACCTTCCAGGGACTGAGCGAAAGGGAATTCCCGGGACCGCGCACCGGACTCCCCCAGGGAGACCACCAACAGCAAACCCCTATACAGGGACTGTCTGGCAATCACCCCAGAAGCCCTAAATGCGCAGCAGCCGGGACACAAAAGGGCAATAGGTAAGTCGAAAAATGTCTGTACGTGATGTGAGTCCAGAGTGGTATTAAACGGAAGGAACCGGGCAGAAGTTCCGACCAAAGACGGCAAACGGAGTCCAGGTACAGCTAGATGATACCAGATGAAGTCCAGAGTCGGTGTCGGTTGTTTTCCAAGAGGATCCGAATAACAATCAGGAACCAAAAGCAGCAGGGCAGGAGCACACAGGAAGCAGTATACTCAGGCACTGGACTAAGCTTTAGGGGCGGCTTTTAAACAGATGGACAGGAAGTAGGGCAACAGAACAGAAAACTCCATGTTAACAAAGGGCAAGCTCTTTCAAAAGAAAACTGGAAAACCCGGAACTCTGACACTGGCAGTTTTTTAAGTTGGCTCCAGATGATTCTAAAAAAGCCATTTGCAACACCTGCCATGCCAGCATCAGCAGGGGTACCAAAACTAGCAGCCTGACCACCACCAGCATGATCAGGCACATGTCAGCCAAGCACCCGACTTTGTGGGAAGTACAACAGAGTCGAGGAGCAGTGCTTGCTGATGTCACTGCTACGTCTTCGCTGGTTGTGCATGCGAGCCAATCCCCTGTCCATGCTGCCTGCGAACAAGCCTCCTCCACTCCTGCACCTGCAGTTGCCTACGCAGAAAGAACACCATCATCAAGCACGTCCTTGTCCCAGCGCAACGTTCAGTTATCCATTCAGCAAACCTTTGAGCGCAGGCGCAAATACACTGCCAACACCCCACATGCCACAGTTCTAAATGCTAACATTTCGCGACTGCTTGCGCTGGAAATGTTGCCTTTTAGGCTGGTTGAGACAGAAGCATTCCGCGAACTGATGGTGGCAGCTGTCCCACGTTACTCGGTCCACAGACGCCACTATTTCTCCCTGTGTGCCGTCCCCGCATTGCATAACTAACCACGTGTCACAAAACATCACACGTGCCCTGAACAACGCTGTTTCAGCCAAAGTCCACCTAACCACAGACACGTGGACAAGTGCATGTGGGCAAGGACGCTACATCTCGTTGACGTCACACTGGGTTAATATTGTGCAAGCTGGGACCCAGTCTGAGCGAGGGACGGAACACGTCCTTCACACACCAAGTTTTGCAGGCCCTACCTCAGTCAGGGTTTCACACACACTTTACAGCTCCGGAATGTCATGCTCCTCAGCCTCCTCCTCCTCCTGCGCATCCTGATCCACTTTACCCTCCACACCAGTCCCAAGCTGGAAGTGTCGCTGGCGGAGGAGGGGACGGTGCGCTCTCCCACTGCTCGGGTCCGGCTGACGCAGCTCTACGGCTGCTGCTGCTCGTTGGCTCGAGCGATGGCCGGATCCCGGGGACTCGAGCGGCGCTACTCGCCCGTGAGTGAAAAGGGGTGGTTTGGGTTTTGGGGATATTGTCCGTGACGCCACCCACGGTTGTGGTGATTGTGTGGACACCACCGCTGCTCTGGACGGGGATCCCGGGAGCCTGTGACAGGGAGCAGCTTTGTTGTTATTTCTCCCCTCCGTGGGTAGGGGGGTTGGTTGTCCCGGGGCCTGGTGATGGGGTAGAGATGGATGACAGGCGGGTTGCGGGGCCTGATGAAGTGCATGGTCGCAGGGGCAGCGCTGTGCCGCACGGCACGGAGGTACTCACTCAGCCCAATGATGATGACACAGTTCAGGGTAAAACAAGTGGCTGGATGGACGGGTCACTCGGACGGCTGCGGTTGTTCCTCCCTGCAGGTTAGTGATGACTGTCTCTCCCTGCACCTAAGTTAAGTGTTGGTAGTGATGGTTTCCCAACGGTAACCCGCTCCCTGACCTGGATATGGGCCGGAGGAGCCCCTTTTGCCCACAGGCGCTGGCCCTGGGAGACGGTTGCCCTTGGCGGTGGCTGTGTCTCCCCTTCACGGTTGTACGGTTGCCTTCTATCTGGACTTGGCTGTTTGGAAACCCTGAGGTCCCCTTCAATAACGGATTTGGCAAATTCACGGCGACACCAAGCCTTGCCGGGATCCGAAAGTCCTCTGCCAATGGTGCTGGCTTCTCTTTGTATACCGGTCCGGTACGGCCGGGTCACCACCCGTCCACGGTCCTTACGGCAGACTCCAATCGGCCTCCACTGCAGACGGTCACCACATCCTGCCAACCTTGCTGTCCTGTCCGGGCCACACACCCGGACCAACTTCAGGCTCTTTGCTGTCACTTTTCTCCTCTCTACTACTTTCCTCCTTCCACTTCCTTAGCTTAACTCTCACTGCCTGTGTTTTCCCTCCTCCTCGGTGGGTGGAGACCAACCGCCTGGCTCCACACCCTGGTGTGGACAACAGCCCCTGGGGAAGGCAACAAGGATTTTGTGTTTTGACTATGATATGCCTGCAGGGAGTGTGGGGTGTTTAAGTGTTGTGCTCTGTGGCCCCTGGCTTGTCCAGGGCGACACAGAAGCACTGCAGCACTGCCTCGGCGAAGCGGCAACAGGCAGTGCTGAAGCTAATCTGCATAGGTGACAAACCCCACAATGCAGAAGAGGTGTGGACAGCTCTGAAACAGCAGGCAGATCACTGGCTCACAACTCTGAACCTAAAGCCAGGAAAGGTCGTGTGTGACAATGGCCGGAACCTGGTGGCGGCTTTGAGGCGAGGCCAGCTGACACATGTTCCATGCGTGGCCCATGTGCTCAACCTCGAGGTTCAGCGGTTTCTAAAGTCATACTCAGAGCTGTCTGATCTGCTGGTAAAAGTTCGCCGCCTGTCTGCACATTTTTGAAAGTCACCTACTGCTTCAGCCGGCCTTGCCGGCTTAAGACGCCGTTTGCATCTTCCGGCACACAGACTGGTGTGTGATGTCCCCACGCGTTGGAATTCAACTCTGCACATGTTGGTCAGGATATGTGAGCAGAAGAGGGCAGTTGTTGAGTACCTGCATCACCTAAGCCGTCGGGAAATGGGTCAAACTCCACACATAACACCTGAGGAGTGGAGATGGATGTCCGACCTATGCACCATCCGCCAAAACTTTGAGGACTACAACAAGATGGTGAGCGGCGATGACGACATTATTAGCGTCACCATACCGCTTCTCTGCCTTCTAAAATGGTCTCTGCTCAGAAAACAAACATGATGCATTGCAGGCGGAGCGCGATGAGTTTCAGCAAGAAACAGTAGTGGGTGTGGGTGATGAATGATAACACACAGCCCAGCCTCGTCTCATCACAACGTGCAGTGGAGGACTATGACGAGGAGGAGGATGAAGACATGGAGCAACTCTCTGGCCAAATTGAGGATATGACATGCAGTCATATCCTCGGTTCAGCGTGGCTGGCCAGAGGACAGGGTAGATGATGAGGAGGAGGAGGACAGCATGTTCAGTCATCGTGTTGGTCAGGATACTGAAGTGATGGCTGTTAAGAGTCTGGCACACATGGCTGACTTTATGGTAAGCTGCCTGTCTCGTGACCCTCGCGTTAAGAACATCTTGGCCGACAATCATTACTGGTTGGTAACACTGTTAGACCCACGCTAAAAGGAGAACTTTTTGTCTCTTATTCCCGAGGCGGAGAGGTCAGGCAAAATGCAGCAGTTCCAGAAGGCCATAGTCACGGAAGTAGGCAAAGCATTCCCCTCACAAAACGCTAGCGGCATAGGTCATGAATCAGTGGACAACCGAGGCGTACAGCCGAGAGAGGCACAAGTCCAATCCGCCAGAGGTAGGGGAACAGTCTTTAAGATGTGTGACAGTTTTCTCAGCCCCTCACGTACCACAGCCCCTGAGGTGCGGGGTAGTGCCACAAGAAATCCTAAGTTTGCCCAGATGCTGAAGGAGTACCTTGCAGATCGAACAACTGTACTCCGACATTCCTCTGTGCCTTACAATTATTGGGTATCCAAGCTGGACACGTGGCATGAATTGGCTCTCTACGCCTTGGAAGTCCTGGCCTGCCCTGCTGCTAGCGTTTTGTCAGAGCGTGTTTTTAGTGCCGCAGGTGGAATCATTACAGATAAACGCACCCGCCTGTCAACTGAAAATGCTGACAAGCTGACTCTGATCAAGATGAACAAGGGTTGGATTGGGCCAGACTTCACCACACCACCAGCAAATGAGAGCGGAATTTAAAGTTTGCCATGTACCTCCACTCACCCATGGGTACACACTTCTGGACTTTGGATAATCGCTGGACTGCTCCTCCTTCTCCTCATGCGCCACCATGATGATGACCGTTACAAATTGCAATACTTAGGCCTTTGTTTCAGGTATACCCCCAGTGGTAAATTTTTTCGCCCATTCTTTGCAGAATGGACATTACAACGACAGGAGACCCGCTCCTTTGCAATGGGAACAATGTTTTGAGGCCCTCATGCACGTCTCTACCCAGGGACAACGTGGAGCCTCCCAATTTTTGGCTGCCCTGCCTAAGGGCTATACTACAATAGACCCACTTCCTTCCAATGGGCACTTCAGGTTTACAGGCCCTCATGCACGTCTCTATCCAGGGACAACGTGGAGCCTGACGCTGCCACCGACTGCCACACACGTGCTGTTTTTAAATGCAAGCACGGGCGCAATAAGAACCTAACTGGTTTTTAGGAGCGACAATTACTGAGAAGTCTGACACTATCAGACACTGCTGACTGACGTGTATTATACACTAGACTTGTGCGTTATATAATAGTTTGTGCAAAACGCGCACCTGTACGCTGCCACCGACTGCCACACACGTGCTGTTTTTAAATGCAAGCACGGACGCAATAAGAACCTAACTGGTTTTTAGGAGCGACAATTACTGAGAAGTCTGACACTATCAGACACTGCTGACTGACGTGTATTATACACTAGACTTGTGCGTTATATAATAGTTTGTGCAAAACGCGCACCTGTACGCTGCCACCGACTGCCACACACGTGCTGTTTTTAAATGCAAGCACGGACGCAATAAGAACCTAACTGGTTTTTAGGAGCGACAATTACTGAGAAGTCTGACACTATCAGACACTGCTGACTGACGTGTATTATACACTAGACTTGTGCGTTATATAATAGTTTGTGCAAAACGCGCACCTGTACGCTGCCACCGACTGCCACACACGTGCTGTTTTTAAATGCAAGCACGGACGCAATAAGAACCTAACTGGTTTTTAGGAGCGACAATTACTGAGAAGTCTGACACTATCAGACACTGCTGACTGACGTGTATTATACACTAGACTTGTGCGTTATATAATAGTTTGTGCAAAACGCGCACCTGTACGCTGCCACCGACTGCCACACACGTGCTGTTTTTAAATGCAAGCACGGACGCAATAAGAACCTAACTGGTTTTTAGGAGCGACAATTACTGAGAAGTCTGACACTATCAGACACTGCTGACTGACGTGTATTATACACTAGACTTGTGCGTTATATAATAGTTTGTGCAAAACGCGCACCTGTACGCTGCCACCGACTGCCACACACGTGCTGTTTTTAAATGCAAGCACGGACGCAATAAGAACCTAACTGGTTTTTAGGAGCGACAATTACTGAGAAGTCTGACACTATCAGACACTGCTGACTGACGTGTATTATACACTAGACTTGTGCGTTATATAATAGTTTGTGCAAAACGCGCACCTGTACGCTGCCACCGACTGCCACACACGTGCTGTTTTTAAATGCAAGCACGGACGCAATAAGAACCTAACTGGTTTTTAGGAGCGACAATTACTGAGAAGTCTGACACTATCAGACACTGCTGACTGACGTGTATTATACACTAGACTTGTGCGTTATATAATAGTTTGTGCAAAACGCGCACCTGTACGCTGCCACCGACTGCCACACACGTGCTGTTTTTAAATGCAAGCACGGACGCAATAAGAACCTAACTGGTTTTTAGGAGCGACAATTACTGAGAAGTCTGACACTATCTGGACTGTTTTACACTGTGTACACCAGCCCCAGATATGATGAAGGCTGGTATACGGTCACCACTACCCTGCCTGCCTGCCTGCCTGTATACTGCTACAATAGTCCTGACAAGGACTCTTCTGGTCACTAGCCTGTATTCCGACCTGGCTATACCCTGCCTGTATATAGCAACAATAGTCCTGAGAAGGACTCTGCTACTGTACTCCGACCTGGCTATACCCTGCCTGCCTGTATACAACTAGAATAGTCCTGAGAAGGACTTCTGGTCACACTGTTTGCAGCCCTGCTCCGGAACTAACTATAAAGGGCCGCAAAGCTTTCCCTGAATCAGCGACACTCTCCCTACACTCACTGTCAGAATAGCTGTGAGCAGAGCACAGCGCGCCGGCCTATATAAAGGCTCGGTGACGCTGTGCAGGCCGGCCAATCACTGCAATTCCACAACTAACAGGGCTGTGGCATTGCAGTGGTCTGCCAGCCAATCCCTGCATGAGGGCTGGCTCTCAAAAGAGCGCCAACATGCAGAAATGAAGACCACGAGTAAAGCACGAGTATCGCGAGATTACTCGGTCCCCGCCGAGCAGCCCGAGTACAGTGATACTCGTGCGAGTACCGAGTAGTGACAAGCATGCTCGCTCATCACTAATCAGAGCCTTACTACAAAATTATTGACATTATTGGAATGCCAGAGCTTTAAAGAGCAGCCAGACAAGTTCCATCTATAGATATGGTCCGAGGCTGACTTTTCTCAGCTCTACTAGAGGTGATTGACAGGTCTTCTCCGAAGTGAGAGATCTGTTAATCACCTGAAGTGATGCCAGAGTAGCCTCATCTTTAGCTATAATCTCTAGTTGGATCTTCAGAGTATATTCTCTCTGAAATGCTGGAGCGTTTCAGAGAAAAATATACCTGGCTGCACTCATGCAGTCAAAGTCTAATTTATTCTGCACGTTGTTTTCAGGAAAAGTCCACTAACAACGTGCTGGAAACTTGTGCTAACATCAGAAGGCTAGATCGGAATAATTAGTTGATGTTGATTACTCATGACATATAACTAGAGATACGCGAGTGTCAGTGCTCATTACTCAATTGAGTATTGGGGTTCCTTGATGTTCAATTGAAGTAACGAGCAGTGCCAAGCATGCTCATTCATCACTAATAATAGCCAAAGCCATATTTTTAACCCTGTGGTCATGCACTGTAAAAGAGAATAACACATCACATTGAGAGTGTACCGGTATTGATAAATCTCCATAATTGCATTTTAACAACTCAGCCTCTCAGTTCTTATTCTCCTGTACTCAAGAGACCCTAGAATTCCATCAAATGTTTCCATTTTCCCTTTCCTACTCCAGTAGGATATATCATTTGAGCCAGAACAGAAGTAGAAAGAAGACAATCCCATCTGGTTATGTCTTCCCGCTACTGTTTTTATTTGCATATCCTAGAGCTTTGTTTAAATGCTTAGATTACCTAAAAGTATCTCATTTGAATGTGGTGATGCTACAGTAGCTGTAATGTTCACTAATCAATGGCATACACAGTACTACAATGATATGTTAAGACTTTAGTTGCTGTGATGTGAACTGGAAACCAGTTTAGCATAATGATTAGATTCTGCTTATCAGTCAGTCAGTGGTTTTCTGGGCTTCTACTGAAGCTGAGTGCAGTCATGTTGACACTTGTAACGCACTAGAAGTTACCGTCTTAACATAGTGTACTGCTCATGCCAGGGAAAAGATTTGGATGAAAGAATGTGGATATTCCCTGAGGATTCCTATGTCAAGATTAAGCACAAAAGAACATAAATTAGAGTACATACTAGAAATGACTAGTACTATAACAAAAGGTCAGTAGCAAACAGTACATTCCTATAGATGAGTATCAGAAGTAAAAGATCGCAGTCACAATGCTCTTTACAATCATTGAAAGTCACCTGTCTCTAAAAATATAATATATTTATATATATATATATATATATATATATATATATATATATATATATATATATTCTACACTTCATCTGGGAAAAATTCAACAAGGAGTTACTGCTCAGTAATGTTGCATGACACCATTTCCTTTACAAGATTGTTAAAATGTGAAAAGATATTGATCGACTGATCTATTCTTTATTTTATAAGATGCTATGAATCTTCACTCATTGAAATAATAATAGCTTAACAAAAAAAATATTAAAACTGGAATCTTACATTTATTAAACTTTAAAGCAATTAAAAAAAAACAGCTCTTAAAAGAAATTTTAAAAACTGTTTTGCGCTAATTATACACAATATTCTCACTAGGTAAAGACAAAATGTGTCTATACACCCTTCATGATCAAATAAATATAACTATATCATTGGCCATGTCCCTGCCTTTAACACTAGAAGTCCCAGAGAGGGGTCATTTAACATTTCTACCTTTGGAACCCAGAGACGGGTCGAATGACCTGAAGGATTTTAGCTAACTTCCTATAATCACGTCTTTTGTTCTGTAATTAAGGCCATTACTGTCGCACCACAGGAGGTTGTTGTTTTCCATTGAGTTTAGCCATTTAGTTTCTAGTTAGTTCTATTCAGTTCATTGTATGTCATTTGACCCTCTTTCGGGACTTCAGGGGGGAGCTCAAAATTTCTGGGACTTCTAGTGTTAATGCAGGCTCACACGCTGAGCCCGCACCTCTTGCCACTCTTTATGGCTTATTTAATCAGGCCATCAACCAAGTGCCTCTAACAGGTGCTGGTGGATCCGAGATTTACTTGTTGCTCCTAACCAGTTAAAAGCACAGACAGGCAGAGCATCATTGATCCCACCCATTCGCGTGCCCATCATGTGATTCCTGGATGCTGATGGGTTGCCATAACAGCTAGGGGTCTGCTGAATACCCCAGTGCCTATTATTATGATCTTCCAGTGAATGCTGGCTGTGAGCCAGCATTTATATTAGATCATGATTTCTCCTATATAGAGCAGTGCTAATGCACTGCTCTGTATAGCACAAGCGATTGGATGATTTCAGTTTCAAGTCTCTTAAGGGGACTATTAAGTACAAAAAAAAGTATAGAAAAAAAGTTTAAAAAGTAGAAAAAAATAAAAAAACAGAAAAGTTCAAATCACCCCCCTTTTGCCCCATTAAAAAAAATTAAACAATGAAAAAAATACACATATATATTTTGTATTGCCAAATTCAGAAATGTCCACTCTATCAAAATATTAAAGAAATTAATCTGATTGGTAAATGGCGTAATGAGAAAAAAAAATGAAAGCTCCAGAACTATAGTTTCTTGGTAGCCTCAACTTTGCAATAAAATGCAATAAGAGGCGGTCAAACTATTGCATCTACCCATATCAGTATCAGTAAAAACATCAACTCAGAGAAGAAAAAAAAACCTCAAAGAGCCCCAGAATGTTACGGGTCTTGGAAAATGGCGACAAAAGCTAAATTTATCATTTTGTCAAATTTCTAATTTTTTTTCACCACTTAAATAAAAACGTTACATATTTGGTATCTGCATACTCATATTCCATACTGATCTGGAGATCACACTCCAAGGTCAATTTTACTATACATTGACCATGGTAAATTAAAAAAATAAAAAACATTGTGGAATTGCACTTTTTTTGCCATTTCACCCCTCTTGGATTTTTTTTCCAGTACACTATGTGTCATAATGAATTGTGTCATTCAAAAGTACAACCCATTTCAATAAAAGGCCTTATCTGGCTATATTGATGTAAAAATAAAAAAGTTATGTCTCTTTTATGGCTCTTAGATGAAGTGAAAGAAACAAAAAATCGAAAATCAGAAAGAGTTGAAGGGGTTAAATAGCATTTTCAGGGCATTAATATAGTTTTACATTTTTAAATGCCCCTTTCTATAGCATTTTTTTAAAATTAAATGAATATATGTTTGGTGAAAAATAATTTTTGCAATTGTATTTCATCCCACAAATTGGCATTATTTGGCTTTTAAGGCTGTTTCTCTGCTCATTGCTGGCTAAAGAAGGAGGTTAATTAAGGGGTACTTTGCACGCTTGCGACATCGCTAGACGATTGTATCGATGACGAGTGCGATAGTCCCCGTCCCCGTCGCAGATGTGATATCTTGTGATAGCTGCCGTAGCAAACATTATCGCTATGGCAGCTTCACACGCACTTACCTGCCCTGCGACGTCGCTCTGGCCGGCGACCTGTCTCCTTCCTAAGGGGATGGGTCGTGCGGTGTCTCAGCGACGTCACACGGCAGGCGGCCAATAGAAGCGGAGGGGCGTAGATGAGCGGGATGTAAACATCCCGCCCACCTCCTTCCTTCCCCATAGCCGGTGGAGGCAGGTAAGGAGATGTTCCTCACTCCTGCGGCTTCACTCACAGCGATGTGTGCTGCCACAGGAACGAGGAACAACAGCGTACCTGACGCTGCAGGGAAATTATGGAAATGACCGACACTACACAGATCACCGATTTTCGAAGCTTTTGCGATCGTTTATCGTTGCTTCTAGGCTTTACACGTTGCGACGTCGTTACCGGCGCCGGATGTGCATCACTTTCGATTTGACCCCGACGAGATCACAGTAGCGATGTCGTAACGTGCAAAGTACCCCTAAGAATCCCTAAGTGAGCTAGATCTGATGACGAGTTGTAACTTTTTATCTGTCATTTATTGTGTTCCTCACAGCTGATTTCTACCTACTAACCATATTAAAGGCGAGTTGAAATTTCATATGCTCATCAATTAACTGAGAAAAGCTTAGAAAAAGACACATAATGAGAGATAAAGGGACTCTCAGCACTGGATGACTGTTCACACCAAGTACAGACACTTGTGTATTGTGTCATGGCAGGTGTAATCCTTTATATTCACCTTCCCACCTGCTTCTTTTCCCTCAATCTCCTCCCTCCCCTCTTCTGTGATTGACAGCTCTGGCTTCATAGAGCCAGATAAGAGAGGAGATAGATAACCAGCAGGTGGGAATGTGTATTTAAATGAAGGGCCCAAGTCATGATGCACGAGCGCCTGTATTTGGTGTGGAAAGTTATCCTATGCTCATAGAGTCCCTTTACAGTCCGTTAACATGGACTAGCTGGCACTTTGATATGACGACTGATCGATAAACCTTTATTAGAATGCCTGTTTACACAGGCAGACAAAAGCAAACAATATGCACTTTTCGATCTATACCATATTGTTTATTTCAAATAAGCTGCCATTGTTCTCGGCAGTGTGAGTCCTGCTTAAAGTTTATGCTGCGCAAAATTTCACCAATCAACAAGCATTTTACGCATTCATCCAATTATTAGTGGCCTGTTTACATGGCAAGATAATCATGAACGTTCTTTTATTCGTAAGGCTGATTTACAATTATTGTGCAGTATTAATGCCACTTTACAAACACGTTGTTGAAAGGGGCTGACCAATGGATTTTTCGTTGACTCAATCTGAAGCCAATAATAGGCAGCTCAACATAGAGACTCTAGAGAAGAAATAGTGTAACATTTTTAGCAGAAATCAATTGCCAAAAAATATTTTTAGAACAAAGTGCATGTATCTAACGAAAAATAAATTGTCACAAATGTGTCAATATCCTGTAAACGTATAATGGCTTGAAACCTTTGACACTGTGAACCTCCAGCTCCTTCTCACTATGCTCTGCCTCTAGGAAACTTTGTTGTTTGCTGGCTCATCTACCTCTCCAATTCCCCTTTTTGTCAGGATTCCTCAGGGTTTATTACTAGTCTCTTCTCCCTATATAATGTTCCTATTTGACAAATCATCAACAGACTTGGTTTCCAGTACCATCTCTATGCTGATGACACGTAACTATACAAATCTTCTCCTAAGGGTACAGTTCTACTTGCTTGTTGCATGGACGTGTACAATACGATACAACACTGGATTGCACTTGCACCAGTGCAAAACTATGGGGCAGTGTCCATCTGCGATTGATTTCTCATGCTATAGCAGCATGCGGAATTAATCACATCATGCTGCCTTTGGCAGCGAGTCTTGTCTCACGATGCACCATACAAGTCTAGGGAAGCATGTGAAACATCGCACTGCACTCACATGTAATCTGAGTGCAGTACGATATACACTGTGTGCAGAATTATTAGGCAAATGAGTATTTTGATCACATGATAATTTTTATACATACTGTCCTACTCCAAGCTGTATAGGCTTAAGAGCCAGCTACCAAATTAAGTAAATCAGGTTATGTGCATCTCTGTAATGAGGAGGGGTGTGGTGTAATGACATCCACACCCTATATAAGGTGTGCTTAATTATTAGGCAACTTCCTGTCCTTTGGCAAAAGGGGTCAAAAGTGAGATTTGACGGGCTCTGAAAAGTCCAAAATTGTGAGATGTCTTGCAGAGGGATGCAGCAGTCTTGAAATCGCCAAACTTTTGAAGTGTGATCACCAAACAATCAAGCATTTCATAGCAAATAGCCAACAGGGTCGCAAAAAGAGTTTTGGGCAAAAAAGGCGCAAAATAACTGCCCATGAATTGAGGAAAATTAAGCGTGAAGCTGCCAAGATTCCATTTGCCACCAGTTTGGCCATATTTCAGAGCTGAAATGTTTCTTGAGTATCAAAAAGCACAAGGTGTGCCATACTCAGGGACATGGCCAAGTTAAGGAAGGCTGCAAAACGACCACCTTTGAACAAAAAACATAAGATAAAATGTCAAGACTGGGCCAAGAAATATCTTAAGATTGATTTTTCAAAGGTTTTATGGACTGATGAAATGAGAGTGACTCTTGATGGGCCAGATGGATGGGCCAGAGGCTGGATTAGTAATGGGCAGAGGGCTCCACTCCGACTCAGATGCCAGCAAGGTAGAGGTGGGGTACTGGTATGGGCTGGTATCATCAAAGATGAACTTGTGGGACCTTTTCGGGTTGAGGATGGAGTGAAGCTCAACTCACAGACCTACTGACAGTTTCTGGAAGACAACTTCTTCAAGCAGTGGTAGAGGAAGAAGTCGGTATCGTTCAAGAAAAACATGATTTTCATGCTGGACAATGCTTCATCATAAGCATCCAACTACTCCACAGTGTGGCTGGCCAGTAAAGGTCTAAAAGATGGAAAAAATAATGACATGGCCCCCTTGTTCACCTGATCTGAACCCCATAGAGAACCAGTGGTCTCTCATAAAATGTAAGATCTTCAGGGAGGGAAAACAGTACACCTCTTGGAACAGTGTCTTGGAGGCTGTGGTGGCTGCTGCACGCAATATTGATTGTAAACAGATCAAGCAACTGACAAAATCTATGGTTGGGAGACTGTTGAGTGTCATCATAAAGAAAGGTGGCTATATTGGTCACTAATTTTTGGGGGTTTTGTTTTTCCATGTCAGAAATGTTTATTTCTAAATTTTGTGCAGTTATATTGGTTTACCTGGTGAAAAGAAACAAGTGAGATAGGACTATATTTAGTTTTTATTAAGTTGCCTAATAATTCTGCATAGTAATAGTTACCTGCAAAAACAGATATCCTCCTAAGATAGTCAAATCTAAAAAGAAAAACACTCCAACTTCCAAGAATATTAAGCGTTAATATTTTGGTTTTTTTGAGTCTTTTGGGTTGATTGAGAACATAGTTGTTGATCATTAATAAAAAAATCCTCTAAAATACAACTTGCCTAATAATTCTGCACACAATGTACGCAGAGACAGGCAGCGGAGGAGATAAGAGAAAGTGCTCCATTCCTCTTCTCCACAGCTGTGATATGATCGCAAGATTGCATCCCAGTCGCATGACCCTCGGCTGACACTCTCAGCAGAGGGTCATTAGCATATGGAACCGTACCCTTACATCACCCCCCTGAGTACAAAATACTAGGGATTGTTTGTCCACTATAAGTAATATCATGTCCTCCTTCTAGCTGAAACTGAACCTTTCCAAATCTGAACTTCTTGTGTCCCCCCCTCCACTAACCTACCTATACCCAATATAGCAATTACTTTTGGTGGTTCAATTATAACTCCCAAGCAGAAAGCTTGTTGTCTTGAGGTCATATTTGACACAGAACTTTCCTTTATTTCCTTCATGTAATCACTCACTCATGTAACCTGCATCTAAAAAAGCATCTCCAGACTCCAACCACTTCTCAACTTTGAAACTGCTAAAACTCTTATTGTTGCTCTTATTTATTCTCATCTGGACTACTGCAACTCTCCATTGAATGGTCTCACTTTTACCAAATTTTCTCCTCTCCAATCAGTCCTGCATGCAGCAGAAAATATTGTATTTCTACCAGCTGCTACACTGATGCCTCCACCTTGTACCAGTAACTGCACTGGTTACCCATCTGCCACAGAGTAAAATAGAAACCTAGTTCTCTCCCATAAAGCTCTCCACAATTCTGAACCGGCTTACATTTCCTCCTTTATCTATGTCTATCACCCTACCCGTACTCTCCATTCTGCAACTTATCTAAAACTAAAATCCTTCCAAATTCAAACCTCCTAATTCCATCTCCAAGACTTCTTTCACACAGCATCACTTTTCTGGAATGCACTACTTTAGACAATTTTATTAATATTTTTCCCCACATTTTTAAGAGTACTTTAAAAACCTATCTTTTTAGAGAAGCTTATCATCTAACTTCACAAATCTAAATTTCCCTTTTTCCCACTTCTAAATTTTCCTCAGAATCAGGTCCCTCTAATTTCTCTGTCTTTACTTCCTCCATGCCCCCACTATCTCTTGACATTTGTATAATACTGGCTCATGACGGCTTGATAAAACAAGCCCTATTTATTATAATGATGGCTGGACGATACATGACAAGCACTTTCTAAGTATTGTGTCCATCCACCATTACATTTCCTTATAGATTATAAGCTTGCTTTGAGTGCTTCCCTCTTTCTGGAGCTGTTGAACTATGTCTTACTCTGTAAGGTCTATATTTTCTTTACATATCCCACTCAATTGAAAAGTGCTGTGGAATATTTTGCCACTATAAAAATAAAATAATTATTATTAGATTTTTTAATAACATCTTTTCACTTTACTAGCTTTTCACATCATAATGGATATTCCATCTTTTATTAGAATGTGGATAACTAGTATATGTTCTGTCTAAAAGTTTAATCAAAGAGCTACTATTACCTAACAGTGTTCAATTCCTCCAGCTAGCAAAAATAAAGCAGAGCGGGTTGAGCATTGCCCGTGTTTGTGCCTCCAATAGCCCATTAAATGAACAAGTCAATTGTAAGGAAGATCACCCACTCTGTCACTAGATCGGCTCAACTGCCGCATGATCATGGGATGCAGATGGTTGTTTTGTCAACCAGAGACCTAATAATGGCCTTTTGGTTTGGAATAGATCAAAGCTATGACAAAGGCACTGTCCAAAGGCACCGGAGCACTTGAAGGCTTGATATTATTACTTCAATTAAGGGATCACATGTTCAAGCCCCCCTGTGGGACTCATAAACATTGTAACATATGTGTTTATAAAAAGGTTTTAAAAGGCACAATATTCCAGAATAAAATATTGTTTAATCTAATAAACAATAAATGCTCTAAAATAGACATATCTTGCATTAGCATATTCATATAACAACAGAATTATAATGTATTATATCATTAATTTTCCTGACCAGTGAATGCTGCAAAAATTGCAAAAAAAAACTATGATAGAATTTATTTTCGTCTTGTTTCACATAAATATAATACATAAATAAATAAAGTATGTAATCCTAAATGGTACTAATATAAACTACCACTCGCTATGCAAACAACAAACCTCTCAGACCACTGCACTCAGGAAAATTAAACAGATATAAGTCTCAGAATATTATGCAAAAAAAAACGTTATTTTCTTGTGTAATAGTAAATCCTCAAAAAGTTCTACATTGGTTATCACAGTAATTCTATTGATTTGTTTAATAAATCTATATCTCTATCCAGTACGAGAAAGGAAAAAAAAAAAAGAAATTCCAGAAATGCAGCTTTTTGTTTATAGCTCCTAGAAAATTAAAATGAATAAATAGAAAAGTCACTGAGAATCCTAAATTGATATGTAAAAGCTATAACTTATACCACATAAAATAAACCCTCAGAAAACTCTGGATCTGGGGTGGGATGGAGTGCAATGGGGCATGACGACGCTTACTCATTGAAGTAATTATGAGATTTTAAGACACACTTAATTCATAAACAGTTCTGAATTCCTTAATGAATCATGCACCTCTTAATGATTCATGCACCTCTTACTGCAGCATGCCCCCTGATCATAACCAGCTTCTACAATGGCGGCCTTGATGAATTAGAGCCACAGAGTTCTAAGAGATTAAACTCTAGGTTCATTATTTATGTAGAACTTAACTACTCATACAGGCAAGCCAAGAGAGTCAACAGTTCCTCTGAAAGGGAAGTACAGTACAGTGCTTGGCTGTCTCCATCATTCCCAAAAGATTTATGTTGAGAGGTTATCTGCATGCTCAACCCCTTCTCTACTGAATCAGGGGATGTGGTACCCTTGTTCATGTGAACCCAACGAAGGCTTCTCTAGTGATCAGGCAGTAAAGAGAAGTGTAAACAGAATTTAAAACAGATGAGATACACATATAACAATACATAACTAGTAAGTAAGAAGACAGGAAACAAGTAGAAGAAATAACTAAATGAGTAAGGGACTGGTGCAAATGGCTAAAAAATCGTTTCTGTAAGGGCTTAAGATGTATTAAGTATAGAAGAAGTATACAGTGAGTGATGGCAGACTTTGCTCATAATGCAAAAGAGTGGAAGTATTGTTTGTAGACTTTTCTAAGGTAGGTGGGTTTTTGGGTTGATTTTGAAGGTTTTAAAGGTGGAGGATAGATTGATTAGTTGGGTTAGAAAATCACAGGATATGGAAGATGCACACTAAAAATCTTGGCAGGTTATGTGGGGACCAAAGAAAAGCAAAGTGAGAAACAAGATGAGATCATAAGGACATGATGTATAATTAGATCATTATAAATTAAACGGATGAGGGCAAGATGGGAAACCAAATATAGCATTATGTTAGGACTACACCCTAAAAATATGAACACAAGCTAAGAGAACCAAGGGAAAAGTAGTCATGGGTCACAAATAGGACCACTGAGTCAAAGATTCCATCAACACAACTTTTTTGCAAAAATATAGCAAATATTTTATTAAATAAGATAAATAGCAAAAAACGTGTCAAGAATATTTACAGATAACAATGATCAGGCTCATAAGGTGTCACTGATGTTAAGCACATGGGTCCACATCCCATATGGGGAGTAATATCATAAACAGTAAGGACATGACCTGTAATAACTCCTATATGCTAAATGAAAAATTGCCCCAATAATGCAGCACATAATATATAGACTAATCAAAGAACGCATCAGTGTATATCCTATCGTGCAGGGCTATAATTAGATATCAAATCCTCAGTGCATACAGGAGTCAGGTCATGAACCGAAGTCTCAGTTCAAGGGCAGGCAGGTGGGAGTAAACAATGTCAAAAAGTTATTAAATTCCCATCTGAGACTCACCCGTAATGGTTGGCATGGAACCCGAGAAAAACGTGCCCCATTAGATCATCTAATATATAAAGCTGAATGTGTGTGTGTATGTGTGTGTGTGTGTATGTGTGTGTGTATGTCCGGGATTGGCATCCGCACCGTCGCAGCTACAGCCACAAAATTTTGCACACTCACACTTCTGGACACCGAGAGCGTCATAGGCTATGTTTTGAGGGGAAATTTTAACCCCGCTCTTTACAGTTATTCGCCAAAAAACTTGCCTCCATTAAAGCAAATGGAGCTGGGAGCCACAGTGCAGCCAGAACTTCAGAAGAATGCACAGCCACGCCCTTATATGGAATGTTGGCATGTCACAATGCAGCCAGGTAAAGAGACAGACACAGACAGGGAAAGAGACAGACAGGGAAAGAAACAGACATAGACAGGGTAAGAGACAGACACAAAGAGACAGACACAGACAAAGAGACAGACTGACAGGGAAAGATACAGACAGGGAAAGAGAAGGAAAGAGAGAGACAGGTTAAGAGACAGACAGGTAAAGAGTCAGACACAAACAAAGAGACAGAGACAGACACAGGGAAAGAGGCAGACAGGGAAAGAGACAGACAGGTAAAGTGACAGAGATAGATAGACAGACAAGGAAAGAGATAGATAGACAGACAGGGAAAGAGATTGAGACAGACGGAGAAAGAGACAGAGACAGTCAGAGACAGACAGGGAAAGAGACAGACAACATTCTATCCCGGGAATGTTAATACTAGAGATGAGCGAACCGGTCCCGGTTCGGCTCGAGGTCGGTTCGCCGAACGGAGGTCCCGTTCGAGTTCGGCTCGTCGAACGTTCGACGAACCGAACTCGAACTGCATAGGAAACAATGGCAGGCAATCATAAACACAGAAAAACACCTAGAAAACACCCTCAAAGGTGTCCAAAAGGTGACAAACAACTCAAACACATGGGAAAGTGACAAGGACATATACTCATGCGAAAACAAAACAGCTGGACAAGGAAAAAGAGGAGGACACACAGATATAGGCATGGCACGCCCTTCTAAAATCATGTAAAAAACCGCAAGGTGACTCCAAGCGTAGTCTCCCTTTTTTCCAAAAATTGTGCCCCACACACACCCACCCCTTCAGTGGCAGCACTTGTGCCCTAGTTGTACACTTCACAGCTAGATTTGCATCAAGCACATTCAAAAATACGCTATTCTTAACCGTACCCAGGATGACACCGGGGTAGGTAGCAAAGTCTTTCCTGATCCCAGCTCTGTTCATCTTGGCTTCTTTTAAAAACACAGCAAGCAAGGGTTACTCAAGCGTAGTCTCCCTTTTTTCCAAAAATTGTGCCCCACACACACCCACCCCTTCAGTGGCAGCACTTGTGCCCTAGTTGTACACTTCACAGCTAGATTTGCATCAAGCACATTCAAAAATACGCTATTCTTAACCGTACCCAGGATGACACCGGGGTAGGTAGCAAAGTCTTTCCTGATCCCAGCTCTGTTCATCTTGGCTTCTTTTAAAAACACATCAAGCAAGGGTTACTCCAAGCGGAGCCTCCCTTTTTTCCAAAAATTGTGCCCCACACACCCACCCATTCAGTGGCAGCACTTGTGCCCTAGTTGTACACTTCACAGCTAGATTTGCATCAAGCACATTCCAAAATACGCTATTCTTAACCGTCCCCAGGATGACACCGGGGTAGGTAGCAAAGTCTTTGCTGAACCATGACTTGTTCATCTTGGCTTCTTTTAAAAACAATGTAAGCAAGGGTTACTCCAAGCGTAGTCTCCCTTTTTTCCAAAAATTGTGAACCACACACACCTACCCCTTCAGTGGCAGCACTTGTGCCCTAGTTGTACACTTCACAGCTAGATTTGCATCAAGCACATTCAAAAATACGCTATTCTTAACCGTACCCAGGATGACACCGGGGTAGGTAGCAAAGTGTTTCCTGATCCCAGCTCTGTTCATCTTGGCTTCTTTTAAAAACACATCAAGCAAGGGTTACTCCAAGCGGAGCCTCCCTTTTTTCCAAAAATTGTGCCCCACACACCCACCCATTCAGTGGCAGCACTTGTGCCCTAGTTGTACACTTCACAGCTAGATTTGCATCAAGCACATTCCAAAATACGCTATTCTAAACCGTCCCCAGGATGACACCGGGGTAGGTAGCAAAGTCTTTGCTGAACCATGACTTGTTCATCTTGGCTTCTTTTAAAAACACATCAAGCAAGGGTTACTCCAAGCGGAGTCTCCCTTTTTTCCAAAAATTGTGCCCCACACACACCCACCCCTTCAGTGGCAGCACTTGTGCCCTAGTTGTACACTTCACAGCTAGATTTGCATCAAGCACATTCAAAAATACGCTATTCTTAACCGTACCCAGGATGACACCGGGGTAGGTAGCAAAGTCTTTCCTGATCCCAGCTCTGTTCATCTTGGCTTCTTTTAAAAACACAGCAAGCAAGGGTTACTCCAAGCGGAGCCTCCCTTTTTTTCAAAAATTGTGCCCCACACACACCCCCCCCTTCAGTGGCAGCACTTGTGCCCTAGTTGCAAACAGGATGTTTTGATTTGCATCAAGCACATTCCAAATCCACAAGCATTTACTCTCCCCAGGATGACACAGGGGTAGTAAATTCCTTCTGGATCCATGACTTGTTCATTTTGATGAACGTCAGTCTGTCCACATTGTCACTGGACAGACGCGTGCGCTTATCTGTCAGCACACACCCAGCAGCACTGAAGACATGTTCAGAGACAACGCTGGCAGCTGGACACGACAAAATCTACAAGGCGTAACTGGAGAGCTCTGGCCATTTTTCTAGATTTGAAGACCAAAAGGAGCAAGGCTCAATTTGCAAAGTCATGGCATCGATGTTCATTTGGAGATACTCCTGTATCATCCTCTCCAGACGTTAACTATGTGTCAGACTTGTTGTCTCTGGTGGACTTGCAAAGGAGGGTCTAAAAAAATTATGAAAAGATTCCATAAAATTGCTGTTACCAGCACCAGATACGGTCCTACTGGTACGTGTAGACTGTTGAAGATGACGAGACCGTCCCATGTTTGTCAAGTTACAACTGGGAGATTCACTCCCTGCACCTGCACGGTTGTTTGGTGGAAAAGCGGATCTAAGATCGAGTAACAGCTTCTGCTGATACTCCTGCATACGTGCGTCCCTTTCTATGGCTGGAATTATGTCACAAAAATTGGACTTGTACCGGGGATCTAATAGTGTGGCAAGCCAGTAGTCATCATCACTTCTAATTTTGACAATACGTGGGTCATGTTGGAGGTAGTGCAACAAGAAGGCACTCATGTGTCTTGCGCAGCCATGCGGACCAAGTCCACGCTGTGTTTGTGGCATAGAGGTGCTAACCGTTCTTTCTTCCTCTGACATCTCCCCCCAACCTCTTTCAACTGAAATTTGACCAAGGTCTCCCTCATCTGCTGAGTCTTCCATGTCCATGGACATTTCGTCCTCCATTTCTTCATGTCCTCCTGCACCTTCCTCAATATCTCGCCTGCTACCATGCGCCCTTGTTGATTCCTGTCCCCCATGCTCCCATGCCTGGCGCCTTGGTGATGATGAACGTCTGGACCTTGGTGATGTTGTTGTGTCTTGCGCATATGAATCCTCCTGTAGTTCATCCCCTTCCTGTTGTCCCACCCCCTGACTCCGAATAGTGTTTAGCGTGTGCTACAGCATGTAAATGACTGGAATCGTCATGCTGATAGTGGCATTGTCAGCGCTAAACATATTCGTCGCCATGTCGAAACTGTGCAGAAGGGTGCATAGGTCCTTGATCTGAGACCCCTCCATCAGGGTGATCTGCCCCACCTCTGCATCTCGTTGGCCCAGGCTATACGTCATGACGTATTGCACCAGGGCACGGCGGTGCTGCCACAGTTGCTGTAACATGTGGAGAGTTGAATTCCAGCGTGTCGCCACATCGCATTTCAGGCGATGAACCGGCAGGCCGAAAGACTTCTGGAGCGATGCAAGTCGCTCAGCTGCGGCGCTTGAACGGCGGAAGTGAGCAGACAGTTTTCGTGCCCTGTTCAGAAGGCCATCTAGGCCGGGATAGTTTGTTAAAAATTGCTGCACGACAAGGTTCAACACGTGAGCCATACAAGGTACGTGTGTCACCTTGCCCAGGCGAAGGGCTGCACCCAGGTTTGCAGCATTGTCGCACACGGCCTTACCAGGCTGCAGGTTGAGTGGAGACAACCATTTATTAAACTCGGACCGCAGAGCTGACCACAACTCCTCAGCTGTGTGACTCTTATTCCCAAGACATGTCAAGCTAAAGACCGCCTGATGCCGTTGCGCTCTGCTGCCAGCATAGTAATGAGGGGTGCGTGATTCCTTCTGCGCAGTGAGAACGCTGGTGGCCTGACCAGGCAGGCTTGGGGCGGAGGTGGAGGACCCAGATGAGGTGGAGGATGCAGAAGCAGTGGCGGAACTTGGACAGACAGAGGATTGACACACAAGTCGTGGGGACGGCAAGACTTGTGCAGCAGACCCTTCACCATCTATCACCATAGTTACCCAGTGCCCAGTGAGCGACATGTAACGTCCCTGTCCATGCTTACTGGTCCAAGTATCGGTGGTGAAATGCACCCGTTCACACACAGAGTTTCTCAAGGAAGCGGTGATGTTGTGTGCGACATGCTGGTGTAGCGCGGGCACACCTTTCTTAGAGAAGTAGTGGCGACTAGGCATCTGGTACTGGGGCACAGCGACAGACATAAGGTCTCTAAAATCCTGTGTGTCCACTAGGCGGAAAGGCAGCATTTCTGTAGCCAACAGCTTACAGAGGGATAGAGTCAACCTCTTAGCTTTGTCATGGGTCGCAGGAAATGGCCTTTTATTTGTCCACATCTGAGGGACAGAGATCTGGCTGCTGTGTGTAGATGGTGTTGAGTAGGGTGTCCCTGGAAAAATGCAGGTTTGTGAGGAAAGTGCAGGCGGAGACATGATGTTTAGTGATGAGCGAGTACTAAAAAGCTCGAGTGCTCGAAGCTCGGGCCGAGCATCCCAAGATACTCGTGTACTCGGGCCGAGCAACGAGCCCAATGTTATCTATTGGGAGACCCGAGTATTTTTGTGAAATGACCCCCCCGGCAGCATGGAGAAACCCTAAAAATGTCACAAAAGTCTCAGAAGAGTGCTCAAATGACATGGCAACAGCATGGGGAAGACCCCTTGAAGCATTTATCACTGAAAAGTCACAGCTGTGAACAATTTTGTCCGCGTTTTACGCCATTTTTACGGACTCACCAGAAAACCTTCCAAAATGACCCCAAAATGATTTTTCATGGCGGAAATGTTAAGGGCACATACCCAATAGTGAGATAGAGCTGGTGTATGTTACTTTTTGAGATTAATACATGAAAGATTTTACGTGAAAACATTGTGTGGCACTCCGATGTCCCTGAGAAGAGACGTACATGAAGGCCTCTTGAGTCTAATGTGCCCATTTTGAGGAAGTGAGTCTTTGTAGTATTTTCCTTTGCCAGGGCAGTCCAAAATTGTGAGGTTCACCAATGCCCCTGCATACAGACGTGCATGAGGGCCTGTAAACCTGAAGTGCCCATTGGAAGGAAGTGGGTCTATTGTAGTATAGCCCTTAGGCAGGGCAGCCAAAAATTGGGAGGCTCCACGTTGTCCCTGGGTAGAGACGTGCATGAGGGCCTTTAAACCTGAAGTGCCCATTGTAAGGAAGTGGGTCTATTTCAGTATAGCCCTTTGCCAGGGCAGCCAAAAATTGGGAGGCTCCACATTGTCCCTGGGTAGAGACGTGCATGAGGGCCTCAAAACATTAAGTGTCCATTTTAAGGAAGTGGGTGTATTATAGTATAGCCCTTAGGCAGGGCAGCCAAAAACTGGGAGGCTCCACGTTGTCCCTGGGTAGAGACGTGCATGAGGGCCTCAAAACATTAAGTGTCCATTTTAAGGAAGTGGGTGTATTATAGTATAGCCCTTAGGCAGGGCAGCCAAAAATTGGGAGGCTCCACGTTGTCCCTGGGTAGAGACGTGCATGAGGGCCTCAAAACATTAAGTGTCCATTTTAAGGAAGTGGGTGTATTATAGTATAGCCCTTAGGCAGGGCAGCCAAAAATTGGGAGGCTCCACGTTGTCCCTGGGTAGAGACGTGCATGAGGGCCTCAAAACATTGTTCCCATTGCAAAGGAGCGGGTCTCCTGTCGTTGTAATGTCCATTCTGCAAAGAATGGGCGAAAAAATTTACCACTGGGGGTATACCTGAAACAAAGGCCTAAGTATTGCAATTTGTAACGGTCATCATCATGGTGGCGCATGAGGAGAAGGAGGAGGAGTCCAGCGATTATCCAAAGTCCAGAAGTGTGTACCCATGGGTGAGTGGAGGTACATGGCAAACTTTAAATTCCGCTCTCATTTGCTGGTGGTGTGGTGAAGTCTGGCCCAATCCAACCCTTGTTCATCTTGATCAGAGTCAGCCTGTCAGCATTTTCAGTTGACAGGCGGGTGCGTTTATCTGTAATGATTCCACCTGCGGCACTAAAAACACGCTCTGACAAAACGCTAGCAGCAGGGCAGGCCAGGAATTCCAAGGCGTAGAGAGCCAATTCATGCCACGTGTCCAGCTTGGATACCCAATAATTATAAGGCACAGAGGAATGTCGGAGTACTGTTGTTCGATCTGCAAGGTACTCCTTCAGCATCTGGGCAAACTTAGGATTTCTTGTGGCACTACCCCGCACCTCAGGGGCTGTGGTACGTGAGGGGCTGAGAAAACTGTCCCACATCTTAAAGACTGTTCCCCTACCTCTGGCGGATTGGACTTGTGCCTCTCTCGGCTGTACGCCTCGGTTGTCCACTGATTCATGACCTATGCCGCTAGCGTTTTGTGAGGGGAATGCTTTGCCTACTTCCGTGAGTATGGCCTTCCGAAACTGCTGCATTTTGGTTGACCTCTCCTCCACGGGAATAAGAGACAAAAAGTTCTCCTTGTAGCGTGGGTCTAACAGTGTTACCAACCAGTAATGATTGTCGGCCAAGATGTTCTTAACGCGAGGGTCACGAGACAGGCAGCTTACCATAAAGTCAGCCATGTGCGCCAGACTCTTAACAGCCAGGACTTCAGTAGCCTGACCAACAAGATGACTGAACATGCTGTCCTCCTCCTCCTCCTCCTCCTCCTCATCTACCCTGTCCTCTGGCCAGCCACGCTGAACCGAGGATATGACTGGTGTGCATGTCATATCCTCAATTTGGCCGGAGAGTTGCTCCATGTCTTCATCCTCCTCCTCGTCATAGTCCTCCACTGCACGTTGTGATGAGACGAGGCTGGGCTGTGTGTTATCACCCACACCCACTACTGTTTCTTGCTGCAACTCATCGCGCTCCGCCTGCAATGCATCATGTTTGTTTTTCAGCAGAGACCGTTTTAGAAGGCAGAGTAGCGGTATGGTGACGCTAATAATGGCGTCATCACCACTCACCATCTTGGTGGAGTCCTCAAAGTTTTGGAGGATGGTACATAGGTCTGACATCCATCTCCACTCCTCAGGTGTTATGTGTGGAGTTTGACCCATTTCCCGACGGCTTAGGTGATGCAGGTACTCAACAACTGCCCTCTTCTGCTCACATATCCTGACCAACATGTGCAGAGTTGAATTCCAACGCGTGGGGACATCACACACCAGTCTGTGAGCCGGAAGATGCAAACGGCGCTGAAAGCCGGCAAGGCCGGCTGAAGCAGTAGGTGACTTTCGAAAATGTGCAGACAGGCGGCGAACTTTTACCAGTAGATCAGACAGCTCTGGGTATGACTTTATAAACCGCTGAACCACGAGGTTGAGCACATGGGCCACGCATGGAACATGTGTCAGCTGGCCTCGCCTCAAAGCCGCCACCAGGTTCCGGCCATTGTCACACACGACCTTTCCTGGCTTTAGGTTCAGAGCTGTGAGCCAGTGATCTGCCTGCTGTTTCAGAGCTGTCCACAGCTCTTCTGCATTGTGGGGTTTGTCACCTATGCAGATTAGCTTCAGCACAGCCTGTTGCCGCTTCGCCGAGGCAGTGCTGCAGTGCTTCCAGCTTGTGACTGGTGTGGAGGGCACAGTGGATGAGGATGCGCAGGAGGAGGAGGAGGCTGAAGAGCATGACTTTCTGGAGCTGTAGAGTGTGGGTGAAACACTGACTGAGGTAGGGCCTGCAAACCTTGGTGTGGGAAGGACGTGTTCCGTCCCTCGCTCAGACTGGGTCCCAGCTTCCACAATATTAACCCAGTGTGCCGTCAACGAGATGTAGCGGCCTTGCCCACAAGCACTTGTCCACGTGTCTGTGGTTAGGTGGACCTTGGGTGAAACAGCGTTGTTCAGGGCACGTGTGATGTTTTGTGACACGTGGTTATGCAACGCGGGGACGGCACACCGGGAGAAATAGTGGCGGCTGGGGACCGAGTAACGTGGGACAGCTGCCGCCATCAGGTCACGGAATGCTTCAGTCTCCACCAGCCTAAAAGGCAACATTTCCAGCGCAAGCAGTCGCGAAATGTTAGCATTTAGAACTGTGGCATGTGGGGTGTTGGCAGTGTATTTGCGCCTGCGTTCAAAGGTTTGCTGAATGGATAACTGAACGCTGCGCTGGGACAAGGACGTGCTTGATGATGGTGTTCTTTCTGCGTAGGCAACTGCAGGTGCAGGAGTGGAGGAGGCTTGTTCGCAGGCAGCATGGACAGAGGATTGGCTCGCATGCACAACCAGCGAAGACGTAGCAGTGACATCAGCAAGCACTGCTCCTCGACTCTGTTGTACTTCCCACAAAGTCGGGTGCTTGGCTGACATGTGCCTGATCATGCTGGTGGTGGTCAGGCTGCTAGTTTTGGTACCCCTGCTGATGCTGGCACGGCAGGTGTTGCAAATGGCCTTTTTTGAATCATCTGGATCCAACTTAAAAAACTGCCAGACTCGGGAAGACCTAACATTTGTACAGGCACCTTGTGTCGTCGTGTTGTTCCGGGGAACGGTTGCCTGACTTCTGCCTGGGGCCACCACCCTGCTTCTTACTGCCTGTTGTGATGCTACGCCTCCCTCCCCCTGTGCACTGCTGTCCTCGCTCTGCATATCCTCCTGCCAGGTTGGGTCAGTTACTGGATCATCCACCACGTCGTCTTCCTCTTCCGCACCCTGCTCCTCCTCCTGACTTGCTGACAATTGTGTCTCATCATCGTCCACCACTTGTTGAGACACATTGCCAACTTCGTGAGAACGTGGCTGCTCAAATATTTGGCCATCTGTACAGACGATCTCCTCATGACCCACTTCAATATGAGCTGGCGAGAGGCCAGAATGTGTGAATGGAAACGTGAACAGCTCTTCCGAGTGTCCAAGTGTGGGATCATTAATGTCCGAGGAGGACGTGTACTCAGCCTGGTGGTAGGAAGGAGGATCAGGTTCAGAAATGTGCGGTGCAGTATCACGGCTACTGACACTTGACCGTGTGGAAGACAGAGTGTTAGTGGTGGTGCCAATCTGACTGGAAGCATTATCTGCTATCCAACTAACAACCTGTTGACACTGGTCTTGGTTCAAGAGCGGTGTACTGCTGCGGTCCCCAAGAATTTGGGACAGGACGTGCGAGCGACTAGATGTGGCCCTTTGTTGTGGCGAAATTAGAGCTTGCCCACGACCTCGGCCTCTGCCTGCACCACCATCACGTCCACTTCCTTGTTCCTTGCCAATGCCCTTGCGCATTTTGCAATGCTGTGCACTGCTGACGTGTATATTCACTACTTGTGCGTTATATCAAAGTGTGTGGAAATTGCACACAAGTGCACCTGTACGCTGCCACCAACAGGCACACACGTGCGGTTTTAAAAACCAAGCACGGACGCAATAATAACCTAACAGGTTTTTTTGGGGAGCGACAATTACAGACAAGTCAGACACTATCTGGACTGTTTTACACTGTGTACACCAGCCCCAGATATGATGAAGGCTGGTATACGGTCACCACTACCCTGCCTGCCTGCCTGCCTGTATACTGGTACAATAGTCCTGACAAGGACTCTTTTGGTCACTAGCCTGTATTCAGACCTGGCTATACCCTGCCTGTATATAGCAACAGTAGTCCTGAGAAGGACTCTGCTACTGTACTCCGACCTGGCTATACCCTGCCTGCCTGTATACAACTAGAATAGTCCTGAGAAGGACTTTTGGTCACACTGTTTGCAGCCCTGCAACTGAAAAAGCTATAAAGGGCCGCAAAGCTTTCCCTGAATCAGCGACACTCTCCCTACACTGACTGTCTGAATAGCTGTGAGCAGAGCACAGCGCGCCGGCCGATATAAAGGCTCGGTCACGCTGTGCAGGCCGGCCAATCACTGCAATTCCACAACTAACAGGGCTGTGGCATTGCAGTGGTCTGCCAGCCAATCCCTGCATGAGGGCTGGCTCTCAAAAGAGCGCCAACATGCAGAAATGAAGACCACGAGTACAGCACGAGTATCGCGAGATTACTCGGTCCCCGCCGAGCAGCCCGAGTACAGCGATACTCGTGCGAGTACCGAGTAGTGACAAGCATGCTCGCTCATCACTAATGATGTTGCCTTCATCCAAAGTTGGTGCTATCGATGTCTGAGAGAGCTGTACACACTCACTTGTTTCCCCTTCCAAAACAACTGACGACCTACCAAGCAAACTGCCTGTTGCGGTTACAGTGGTGGAAGTTGTGGGTGGAAAAACAGGTGTGACAGCTGTCCCCACAGTCCTAGAAGATGACGAGCGCGCGGATGCACTGGAAGGGGCAGGCGGTGGATGGTTCGCTCCGCTAGGCCGCATTGCAGCACGGTGAGCTTCCCACCGGGCCATATGATATTTATTCATGTGACGATTCATGGAAGAAGTTGTCAAACTGCTGAGGTTTTGACCTCTACTAAGAGAACCATGACAAATTTTACAGATCACATAATTTGGGCGATCTTTTTCTATGTCAAAAAAGGACCAAGCTAGGCAAGGCTTAGAGGCCATGCGACCTGTTGATCCACCCCGAATAATGCTCAGAGGCAGAGTGGTGGCTGAGGATGCAGTTGTAGACGTGCTACCAGTACTTCGACTCTGTCCAGGAAGGCGCAAGGTAACTTCGTAATCAGTTGCATCCTCCTCCACCACCTCTGTTGACCTCCTCGAGTGCCTGACTGTGGGTTGACAGTAGGTGGGATCTAGAACTTCATCATCAATTGTTGTGTTTGCACTCCCCTCCCCCTCAGACCGAGCCTCTTCTTGCCCTGACCGAATATTTAAGTTGTCATCCCAATCGGGTATCTGAGTCTCATCTTCATCAGTATGTTCCTCATTGTCTATAACCACAGGTGTTACAGTTTGTGACAAAGGGTCAACATTATGCTCCGAAACTTGGTCCTCACGGCCTGAATCAGAGTCACAAAGGTTCTGGGCATCACTGCAGACCATTTCCTGTTCTGTACTCACTGTAGCTTGGGAGCAGACCTCTGATTCCCAGGCTATAGTGTGACTGAACAGCTCTGCAGACTCATCCATCTCAGTTCCACCATACTGTGCAGGGCTGATGGAGACTTCAGAGCTGGGAGAAATCAAGTTTGATTGGGATGACAACTCAGAGGACTGGTGTTTTTTGGATGCGGTACTTGAAGTGGCTGAGAGGGCACTTGTTGGACCACTTGAGATCCATTCAAGCATTTTCCTTTTTTGGCCATCATCTACCTTTGTTCCTGTTGTTCGTGTCCGTAAAAAAGGGAGCACATCGGATTGTCCACGGTAAGTAGTAGACATCTTACTTTTGCTGGTAGATGGTCTATCTTCAGCAGATGAAAATGGAGCTTTGCCACCTTCCCCACGGACAAAACCTTTTTTGCCTTTTCCACCACGCCTCTTCCCCTTTCCACCAGCATCTGTCATTTTGCCACTCATGTTGATTGCGACAAGATTGTGGACTGAAAATGTGGTAGTAAAAATTCAGAGGTGGTGTAGATTGCAGTGGTGGTCTAGCTTTATTAACAGCAGAATAATAAAGAATAAATATCCCTGACAATGCAACTACGGCCCTTAAACTGGCAGCAAAAATTGCTAGTATAATGGCTTAGTTATAATGAGTTGGAGTGTGCAATGCAGGCAGAGGTGCTGCAAATGTCTTTGCACTAGTGGGACTATAGCAAAGTCCAATAGCCACGTTTAGGATGCCACTAGGTACACTGAGTGTTTGCTAGTATAATGGCTTAGTTATAATGAGTTGGAGTGTGCAATGCAGGCAGAGGTGCTGCAAATGTCTTTGCACTAGTGGGACTATAGCAAAGTCCAATAGCCACGTTTAGGATGCCACTAGGTACACTGAGTGTTTGCTAGTATAATGGCTTAGTTATAATGAGTTGGAGTGTGCAATGCAGGCAGAGGTGCTGCAAATGTCTTTGCACTAGTGGGACTATAGCAAAGTCCAATAGCCACGTTTAGGATGCCACTAGGTACACTGAGTGTTTGCTAGTATAATGGCTTAGTTATAATGAGTTGGAGTGTGCAATGCAGGCAGAGGTGCTGCAAATGTTCTTGCACTAGTGGGAATATAGCAAAGTCCAATAGCCACGTTTAGGATGCCACTAGGTACACTGAGTGTTTGCTAGTATAATGGCTTAGTTATAATGAGTTGGAGTGTGCAATGCAGGCCGAGGTGCTGCAAATGTCTTTGCACTAGTGGGACTATAGCAAAGTCCAATAGCCACGTTTAGGATGCCACTAGGTACACTGAGTGTTTGCTAGTATAATGGCTTAGTTATAATGAGTTGGAGTGTGCAATGCAGGCAGAGGTGCTGCAAATGTCTTTGCACTAGTGGGACTATAGCAAAGTCCAATAGCCACGTTTAGGATGCCACTAGGTACACTGAGTGTTTGCTAGTATAATGGCTTAGTTATAATGAGTTGGAGTGTGCAATGCAGGCAGAGGTGCTGCAAATGTCTTTGCACTAGTGGGACTATAGCAAAGTCCAATAGCCACGTTTAGGATGCCACTAGGTAAACTGAGTGTTTGCTAGTATAATGGCTTAGTTATAATGAGTTGGAATGTGCAATGCAGGCAGAGGTGCTGCAAATGTCTTTGCACTAGTGGGACTATAGCAAAGTCCAATAGCCACGTTTAGGATGCCACTAGGTACACTGAGTGTTTGCTAGTATAATGGCTTAGTTATAATGAGTTGGAGAGTGCAATGCAGGCAGAAGTGCTGCAAATGTCTTTGCACTAGTGGGACTATAGCAAAGTCCAATAGCCACGTTTAGGATGCCACTAGGTACACTGAGTGTTTGCTAGTATAATGGCTTAGTTATAATGAGTTGGAGTGTGCAATGCAGGCAGAGGTGCTGCAAATGTCTTTGCACTAGTGGGACTATAGCAAAGTCCAATAGCCACGTTTAGGATGCCACTAGGTACACTGAGTGTTTGCTAGTATAATGGCTTAGTTATAATGAGTTGGAATGTGCAATGCAGGCAGAGGTGCTGCAAATGTCTTTGCACTAGTGGGACTATAGCAAAGTCCAATAGCCACGTTTAGGATGCCACTAGGTACACTGAGTGTTTGCTAGTATAATGGCTTAGTTATAATGAGTTGGAGTGTGCAATGCAGGCAGAGGTGCTGCAAATGTCTTTGCACTAGTGTGACTAGACAAAAGTCCAATAGCCACGTTTAGGATGCCACTAGGTACACTGAGTGTTTGCTAGTATAATGGCTTAGTTATAATGAGTTGGAGTGTGCAATGCAGGCAGAGGTGCTGCAAATGTCTTTGCACTAGTGGGACTATAGCAAAGTCCAATAGCCACGTTTAGGATGCCACTAGGTACACTGAGTGTTTGCTAGTATAATGGCTTAGTTATAATGAGTTGGAGTGTGCAATGCAGGCAGAGGTGCTGCAAATGTCTTTGCACTAGTGGGACTATAGCAAAGTCCAATAGCCACGTTTAGGATGCCACTAGGTACACTGAGTGTTTGCTAGTTTAATGGCTTAGTTATAATGAGTTGGAGTGTGCAATGCAGGCAGAGGTGCTGCAAATGTCTTTGCACTAGTGGGACTATAGCAAAGTCCAATAGCCACGTTTAGGATGCCACTAGGTACACTGAGTGTTTGCTAGTATAATGGCTTAGTTATAATGAGTTGGAGTGTGCAATGCAGGCAGAGGTGCTGCAAATGTCTTTGCACTAGTGGGACTATAGCAAAGTCCAATAGCCACGTTTAGGATGCCACTAGGTACACTGAGTGTTTGCTAGTATAATGGCTTAGTTATAATGAGTTGGAGTGTGCAATGCAGGCAGAGGTGCTGCAAATGTCTTTGCACTAGTGGGACTATAGCAAAGTCCAATAGCCACGTTTAGGATGCCACTAGGTACACTGAGTGTTTGCTAGTATAATGGCTTAGTTATAATGAGTTGGAGTGTGCAATGCAGGCAGAGGTGCTGCAAATGTCTTTGCACTAGTGTGACTAGACAAAAGTCCAATAGCCACGTTTAGGATGCCACTAGGTACACTGAGTGTTTGCTAGTATAATGGCTTAGTTATAATGAGTTGGAGTGTGCAATGCAGGCAGAGGTGCTGCAAATGTCTTTGCACTAGTGGGACTATAGCAGAGTCCAATAGCCACGTTTAGGATGCCACTAGGTACACTGAGTGTTTGCTAGTATAATGGCTTAGTTATAATGAGTTGGAGTGTGCAATGCAGGCAGAGGTGCTGCAAATGTCTTTGCACTAGTGGGACTATAGCAAAGTCCAATAGCCACGTTTAGGATGCCACTAGGTACACTGAGTGTTTGCTAGTATAATGGCTTAGTTATAATGAGTTGGAGTGTGCAATGCAGGCAGAGGTGCTGCAAATGTCTTTGCACTAGTGGGACTATAGCAAAGTCCAATAGCCACGTTTAGGATGCCACTAGGTACACTGAGTGTTTGCTAGTATAATGGCTTAGTTATAATGAGTTGGAGTGTGCAATGCAGGCAGAGGTGCTGCAAATGTCTTTGCACTAGTGGGACTATAGCAAAGTCCAATAGCCACGTTTAGGATGCCACTAGGTACACTGAGTGTTTGCTAGTATAATGGCTTAGTTATAATGAGTTGGAGTGTGCAATGCAGGCAGAGGTGCTGCAAATGTCTTTGCACTAGTGGGACTATAGCAAAGTCCAATAGCCACGTTTAGGATGCCACTAGGTACACTGAGTGTTTGCTAGTATAATGGCTTAGTTATAATGAGTTGGAGTGTGCAATGCAGGCAGAGGTGCTGCAAATGTCTTTGCACTAGTGGGACTATAGCAAAGTCCAATAGCCACGTTTAGGATGCCACTAGGTACACTGAGTGTTTGCTAGTATAATGGCTTAGTTATAATGAGTTGGAGTGTGCAATGCAGGCAGAGGTGCTGCAAATGTCTTTGCACTAGTGTGACTAGACAAAAGTCCAATAGCCACGTTTAGGATGCCACTAGGTACACTGAGTGTTTGCTAGTATAATGGCTTAGTTATAATGAGTTGGAGTGTGCAATGCAGGCAGAGGTGCTGCAAATGTCTTTGCACTAGTGGGACTATAGCAGAGTCCAATAGCCACGTTTAGGATGCCACTAGGTACACTGAGTGTTTGCTAGTATAATGGCTTAGTTATAATGAGTTGGAGTGTGCAATGCAGGCAGAGGTGCTGCAAATGTCTTTGCACTAGTGGGACTATAGCAAAGTCCAATAGCCACGTTTAGGATGCCACTAGGTACACTGAGTGTTTGCTAGTATAATGGCTTAGTTATAATGAGTTGGAGTGTGCAATGCAGGCAGAGGTGCTGCAAATGTCTTTGCACTAGTGGGACTATAGCAAAGTCCAATAGCCACGTTTAGGATGCCACTAGGTACACTGAGTGTTTGCTAGTATAATGGCTTAGTTATAATGAGTTGGAGTGTGCAATGCAGGCAGAGGTGCTGCAAATGTCTTTGCACTAGTGGGACTATAGCAAAGTCCAATAGCCACGTTTAGGATGCCACTAGGTACACTGAGTGTTTGCTAGTATAATGGCTTAGTTATAATGAGTTGGAGTGTGCAATGCAGGCAGAGGTGCTGCAAATGTCTTTGCACTAGTGGGACTATAGCAAAGTCCAATAGCCACGTTTAGGATGCCACTAGGTACACTGAGTGTTTGCTAGTATAATGGCTTAGTTATAATGAGTTGGAGTGTGCAATGCAGGCAGAGGTGCTGCAAATGTCTTTGCACTAGTGGGACTATAGCAAAGTCCAATAGCCACGTTTAGGATGCCACTAGGTACACTGAGTGTTTGCTAGTATAATGGCTTAGTTATAATGAGTTGGAGTGTGCAATGCAGGCAGAGGTGCTGCAAATGTCTTTGCACTAGTGTGACTAGACAAAAGTCCAATAGCCACGTTTAGGATGCCACTAGGTACACTGAGTGTTTGCTAGTATAATGGCTTAGTTATAATGAGTTGGAGTGTGCAATGCAGGCAGAGGTGCTGCAAATGTCTTTGCACTAGTGTGACTAGACAAAAGTCCAATAGCCACGTTTAGGATGCCACTAGGTACACTGAGTGTTTGCTAGTATAATGGCTTAGTTATAATGAGTTGGAGTGTGCAGAGGACAGGAGGGTACAGTGCCAGGATTGTGGGTCTCTGGGTAGAGGAAAGGAAGCCTGCCTTTCTATTCCCTCCTAATAGGGAAATGCAGGGAGGAAATCCCTGACCTTTGCTACACAGACACTGTCGCTGTTTTCAGGACCTGTCACCTATGGCTCTCTGACCCTGCCGGTTTGAGCCCTTAAAAGGACTGATAGAAAGTGCTATCCCTATGCTGTCCAGCGCTGTGTATGGAGCGCATACAGCTGTATCAGCGATAGAACAAAGGACGGAGCTGCGACAGTGATGTCTGACACCAAAGACGCAGAAGAGATAATGGCGTCCTGGAGGAAAATGTCCGGTTTTATAATGCAGGGACATGTGACATGGACATCCTATCACACATGCCGTTGCTTCTCTGGCTAAAAGTCCACTTAGCTGTGTGTGTGTCTGGGATTGGCTGACATGCTGGCCCGCCCCACAAGACGCGCGCGCTTAGGGAAGGAAGACAAGGAAAAAAAAAAAAAAATGGCGATCGCCATTATACAAACAGCAGTGATCTGAAGGCGCTGTTCACGCAAACTATACACTGAAATGTCATAATAGTGTGATTCACAGAGTGACTTACACTATTACAGCGGAGAGCCAGTTAGGAATTAGCTGTTTTTTTGCTGCTAGAACCGTTCTCGAACGTTTCTAGAACTATCGAGCTTTTGCAAAAAGCTCGAGTTCTAGTTCGATCTAGAACAGGCCCCAAAATCACTCGAGCCTAGAACTGGAGAACCTCGAACCGCGAACCGCGCTCAACTCTAGTTAATACATTCTATTTTGTCAACAGCAGTTATTAACCCGGGCGAAGCCGGGTAGTACAGCTAGTTGTATATAAAAACCTTCTTATAGTACAACTCATAACCCTTTTATCCAGCTACATAACAGTTGCCTTTGGGATTTAATTTGTATCTCTGATTAATTGGGATTTGTGTTCTTAATGTTTTTTGTTAATCTATATTGTTTGTATTTTATCTACCATTCATAGTTTAGATAAATCTTTAACTTACTCATTTATTCCAACACTGTAAGAATTATACAGTGAATTATCTCCTTACTCAGGCATATTTAAATGTGTGCATCTTCTCTCCAATAATGAATAGAAGATATTCCTAACCTAAGGAAATAAGTAATCAAAAAAGAAATATACAGCTTCTAACAGTTAACACACTCCCTCTTTAAGTTCTGTTTATATTCAAATGTATATTCAGTTACACAATACATAAGCTAAGTATCTCTTTTTTTTCAAATATTCCTATAGCAGTAATATAATACCAGAGTTCCCTTATTCATTGTTAGCACTTTAGTGTGCAGCTGTATGTGTTTTGTAGTTACGTATAATGGATTTTCAGCTAGCACCTGTTTACACCTGTTGGATGTGTGGGTCAGTCTTTTTTGATATATTTGTAGTGCATTTCTTTCTGGCAGTGCACTCTGCCCCATAACCAGGCTGTGTTAATTCCCCTTTACAGCTGGAATCAAGCTGCCCAAAAATGTAGGTTTTTAACACAGATAGGGACATTTCAAGTTAGGTTCCCGGTATATAGAGATATACCTTGCCATGGTGACCAGGTTCACATGCATTGGCCAACACATAAGCTAAATATCTCTTTTTCAAATATTCCTATAGCAGTAATGCAATACCAGAGTTCCCTTATTCATTGTTAGCATTTTAGAGTGCAGGTATATGTTTTGAAGTTATAATGTCTTTTCAGTTAGCACCTGTTCACACCTGTTGGATGTGTGGGTCAGTCTTTTTGATATATTTGTAATCCATTTCTTTCTGGCAGACCACTCTGTCCTGAAACCAGGCTGTGCTCATTCCCCTTTATAGCTGGAGTCTAGCTGCTCAGACATGTAGGTTTCTAACCCAGATACTGGCATTTCAGGTTAGGTTCCTGGTATACAGAGATATACCTTGGGGTGGTGACCGGGCTCACATACATTGGCCAATACTTAAGCTATATATCTCTTTTTGGTAACTATTCCTATAGCAGTAATGCAATGCCAGAGTTCACTTATTCATTGTTAGAATTTTAGTGTGCAGCTATATGTATTTTGTAGTTATATTGTGTTTTCAGCTAGCACCTGTTCACACCTGTTGGTCAGTCTTTTTGATATACTTGCAGTACTGGTGCCCATAAAACTATCCATGTGATCATTTATGGCTGAGGTTATAGTGCCCATTAATAGTGTCAAATACTGCAAGTCCGGTAAAAAAAATAAATTAATGAGAGCTAAAAGAATCACAAACACAGTATGGTCTATTAGCATATTAAGCTCAGATAGAGCCATGCAGAAATCTTAAGTGAAATAATAGTTTAATTGGCTAAAAAGAACCAAAGAGAAAAGGACTGCATTCATTTTACAGCCTTCATACAGCAAAGATTTGCATTTATTTATTCTATCCATACCATGGAATAATGTGCAAACCCTTAGCCAGAATCCATAGTGCATTACAGCTTTGTTCTGTGTGTTCTTGGAGATGTTTTACAGATGTATGACAAAATCTGGCAAAGATTATATTAACTTTCAGCCAAATTCTGCTTTGGAATAAATCCAGTATGGAGACAACTCTGGCTAGATACAGTTTAAGCCTCCACCATTTCTATTCATCCACTGGTACTTAATGGTAAAAAGTATTTTCTACTACAAAATGAATCATGATACTGTTATAGGCTGAAATATATACACTGCTGAAATGTGAATTATGATCACTATAGATTAACAGAAAAAGATATATAGCGTTTTCTAGAGACATTTGTTATGTCAGCAACAATTTTACTCTGTGCAATAATTGCAACCTTTCTAAATTAAAGAGTAATTATAAAAAATGAAACTCTGCTCCTTTTTTCTGCTAATAGCGCAACACTTCTGCTGTAACAGTAATAATAATCTGGGAGTGCAGATTGATTTTGAGAATAAAATAATTTGGCTCAGGCACAGATCGGCACTTGCTTACATACGAGGAGATGCTATCTGAAATAAGACTACTATTTGTGCAAATAAAAACCTATTTATTTCCAGTGTTAATGGAAAAACATGGGTGAAATTGAAGTTTCTAATAATAACGTACCTACTTGAAACTGAACTGTAGCATTTTATGGAAAACGATTCACATGTATAATTTATCAATTACAATATTTCAAACAAACTATTGATTAAACATCATGATTTTAATGTGCATATAATTATGTTTCTATACATTTTCTATACTTATGCTGACCGCACAACTTTAATTTTTTGCTACATTCATAGTCATGCACAATCTATTCGGAGAGATTATGTACCATAAGAGGGGGTGCATAGTTGAATGATATTCACAGTACACTACAACAAATCTTACAACCTTTTATATATCCTAAATAGATAGGTTTTGTGTTTCATGTTAGCAGACATAAGCTTTAGGGATGATCGAATACTTCGATTATTCGGCTTCGCGAATATTTTCCGAATACCTCGCCGCTATTCGACTATTTGCAAATATTCGATGCGCAATGTAAGTCTATGGGAAACCCGAATAACAACTATTCGGTACTATTCGGGCTTCCCATAGACTTACATGGCGCATCGAATAGTCCAATAGCGGTGAGGTATTCGGAAAATATTCGTGAAGCCGAACATTTGAGGTATTCGATCATCCCTAATAAGCTTATAAGAAAATACAGAACCAGAACCAAATCAATAAAATAAATACAGTACCAAGATCAAGCCTATAAAATATAGAATTAGAATCAAGCTTATAACAAGACGCGGTACAAAAACCAAGGCAGTTTATAAATACAACATAAGAACTAGGTTTATACAACACCAGAACTAAGCTCATTGCAGAAATATAGCACCAGAGCCAAGCACAGCACAGTAGAAAACTGTAACAGAACAATTCAGATTAAATATATGCAGTGCAAGAACAAACAGTAAGTAAATAAAAGCAATACTAGAACTAGGCAGAGTACCAAAGCCAAGCACAGTACATAAGTACACTCATTACATAAAATTAAAAGAAAATAAGCTGAATTTTGTTTGGTACCAGAACTAAGCTTATTACAAAAATACTGTACCAAAACCAAATTCAGTATATGAAAGGTACAGTAACCACCCAGCTAAAGTACTAAAATCAAGTGCAAAGTCAGGTTATCCTCTGTATCTTCAGAGAAAATGTTGGGTAGTGTGGTAGACATTCCTAATTTTGATGAGCAGCTTCAAAAGTAGTATGAGCAGATCTTAAAGCAGTTTACAGCCATGCGAGAGAGTCGGTATGTATAATGAGCCTGCTTTTTGCTTTTCTCTTTATTTTTCCTTTATTTTTTTTAAAATACCCAAGTTGCTGGACCTGGATCTTTACCCAGAGTTTCCTGAGAACTCGGGCAGAGGGTAAGTTCTTGCACACTTTTGAAGCTGTGTGGATCTAGACTTTTACAGTCCAGGTGTGCCCATCACTACTGAAGACCACAACGGAAATCTTATTACAATACAGGTATTGCTTTTATCTACCAAATGGAATTTTTTATTCATATGGGGTTTTCTTTAAACATGAAAGAAGATTTCTTCAAAATTACCAATAATGGAAATGAGAATGGAGGTGTTTTATATAAAGGTTTGTAAATCAGATAGCAATCGATATATAGTCATGAAAATATGAATATATTCTTATTCTGCAGAACATTTTAGCCACTCATAAAATCTAAAATTGGAAGGCAGTCATTTTCATTAAATTTTAACTAAGTCATCTGCTATGGAGACAAAAGCTCAATCCACCTAGACATGCAGACATAAAGTAATGTGTTTAAGAAACGGAAACTTATTATTTGGCAATCTTAATGCCACCTTACGGTCAAGCTTTCCACTGCATTTTTCAATTAACTCCTTCCCTTATCTCAACAATATGTGTTGCAAGTAATGTACTGTATCTCCTGTATAAAAAAATACTGGTATTAAAGTTTTATTCTGAAAGTATCTATTTTAACATTAGCAGATATGCAATTATGTAAGTATTTGATTGCCAATCCAATGTCAAACTAATGACAGAGATGATAGTTCATGAAAGATCCAGATAATTAGTGCTACAATGCCCATGGTGCCAGTTGTTGCTTACATGATACAAGCAAAATATTTGTGCTGTTCCACACAATTAAGTTCAGCTGAATAAATATTATATACAGTAGATAGATATGTTATTTGGTAAATATTGTCCTTTAAAACTGTTAATTACATTTAGCATCGAAAATTGATAAATAATAAAAATACATTTAAATATAATAATTATAATACAGGGTGGGCCATAAATATGGATACACCCTAATAAACCCATGGTGTCACCCAGCCTTAAATATTTTTCCCCTTTCATGTACTAATATGCCACAAACGGTAAGGGGATATCAGCAACCACTTCCATTTTATCAGGGTGCAGCCATACTTATGGCCCAGCCTGTAGCTCCCATTACATCAGCCCATCTATAGGGTTTACTAAGGGTTAATACTAAATAATCCAGGAACCATACATAGAAAAAAAAAGTTTATTTGTGTAAGCCAATTCACAGTGTAAAATGTTACATTTCGGTCAACGAGTCCTTCATCAGACAAAGTCAGATACTTGCGCTGGATACATGCGGGAATCATTGTTGCAGAGCAGGAGCCTATGTGTAGAAATGGCTGTTGCATTTCTCCAGCACCACTCTATACTCATTTGCCATATGCTGTATTCATATAAGTCTGATGAAAGTCTTGATGAACTGATCAAATTTTCCACTGTAAATTGGATGACACAATAAATACTATTTTCTTTACTCTTAAATTGTTCATAAACTATTGATTCTGCTGGGGTATAATCATATTTCATCACCAAAACAAATTCTGATAATGCCCTATTTCCTAGCGACAACTATCAAGGATCATCTTTTTGCTCAGAACAACTGCTTAAGTAAGGTCACAACAAGCAAGTTGAAGAAATTGCAATGCTATTGTCTATCATATTGTAAAGATAGATGAGAACGGGTTTTGAATGCCTCGCTATCACAGGAAGTGATGTTGATTAAATATTCTCTTTATTTATGGACAGGTCAAGTCAACGTGTTTCCGAGGTCGAAGCCTCCTTCATCAGGACTACAGAGAAAATCAACAATACATGGAGCTGCTACATGGCCCCTATATATACCCGAAATGTCATATGATCGTCTTTAGATCAGCCCGCCTGATTTTCAAAGAAATCGGCGGGATTCTACTACATTATAGTAACTGAAATGCCATACATTGCAAGATATAAAAACACAGAAAGACAGTGTCCTGATGAGTAAAAAATTTAAATTACATCACATTAAAAACAATTATATTCAAAAAATGAAAAAAGTAGCAGGTGCGTGCCTGCCAAAAGCAGGGTGCTGCTGGTTTGGGGAATGTGGCCCTGGAAGCTCCAAAAGCCCGAATATTCTAAACCCTGGTGAACCAGCGGAAGGGTGAGATTCTGCTGTCTGTTACATCAAGTGATTTGCATGGTTTTGTGTTATATGCCTTTTACTGTTGGGTATCTAATGAAGTCTAATTATTGTGTTTCCTACACCCTGTGTTGTCTGAGTAGTGTTCTTCCCAAGGCGAAGGAGTTTGGATGTTCAGTTGGGTTGAGCCCTAGTCCATGCAGTCTTTCTAAAGGCATCCAGGCCAGCGGACGAGAGCACCAACTGACCCCCGTGTCTCCACTGTGGGCATTTGAATAAACTGAACTACAAGCTGTTCAAGTTCGATGAGACGTGATAAATTTATTAAATTTGACTTGAATTTGATTTGCAGAAAATCGATTTGATCATCTTTAATGGCCACGTTTTCCGGTAGGAATCTTCAAAGTCAGAGCAGATAACTAAAACAAAATACTGAAATGGTTAATAGAAAAGCATCTATATTATTATCTATAGTCTATACTTCTCCTTGCAGTGGAAACAATTAAGCACAGATGAAATAATTAATTGTTGACAGTTTGACCAGTATTGATTTTTTTATGCTGGTTACCATTGTACGTATCATAGTTGTATTGTAGAATTGGAAGTTTAAAGTAAATTTACAAGTAATTTACAAGCATATAGATACATTGAGATAATCAATGGATCCATAGTGCAATAGTACGCTTACTGATTTACTATTAGAGTAACAGAGACCACAAAATTCCTTCTGTAATAAGCTGTCATCTTTATCATGCCATTTTCAGTGCTGTATTTAAGTCTTGAAACAGATCATTGTAAGGTAAATATATGTATATGTACTTAAGTCAGATATTTTAATTCTAGCCTGACATTTTATTTGGCAGTAACAACATTTACAAGTGATAGCTGTTAACATAATTACACATATTCTTCCATGACAACAAATTATTTACTTGCCCATTGACAAAGATTTCCTCACAAATAAATAATTAGGCCTAATACACACCCCCAAACTATGTCTAGAGTTTTCATAGCAGCACATGCTTAATGCTATAGTGCAGTAGACACTCTATATGCCACCAGATGGTGCCTTCTTAGTGGATCATATAAGGGTGATATTTTCAAGTAGATACAAATGTCCATTTTTTATGAAATCAGATGCATACACAGGACGGTGCAAGCATATAAATCATAGGGCCACATAGCAGAATTCCAAATTGGCCACCTCCCACAAAAAAATATTCAGGTCACCTTACAGCATTTCTCACAACTTTGTGGCCCTTTCAAAGTAATTTTGCCCCCTATTGAAACCCCCTAGTGTCACAATGCAATAAGATAGCACTTTCATGGACTCCATAAGATATGATGCCAACAACTGTGCCCCCCAAAGATACTAAGGTACCAGCACAATGAATTTGCCACAGTACCCACCACACACAGTATGATGACCCTGCAGTACCCCAAACTAAAGTATGATACTCTTACAGTGACCTTAAAATAAAATGATGGCCCCCATAGCCCCCCACACACAAGATGCAGACACATGTGTAAATGTAATGTCGGGTGGGAGGGTATGGTGCCGGCAATGACCTCTAGCCCCCTGACTCATGGGCCCCATAGTGGCTGATTGGTCTGTTACTATTTGTAGTATGCTGCTGTACTGATTTACAGAAACACGAAAGACTGCTAGGAGTGATGTTTTACAGTTACAGATAGCTCAGAGGTTTAGAAATCTGCATAACACCATATTTAGGAACTTTACTCTGAATAGACGTAAATTAATTTTGAAACATACAGTTCGGTCCATAAATATTTTGGACAGTGACACAAATTTTGTCATTTTAGCTTTTTACCAAAGCATATTTAAATTACAGTTATATACTTAATATGACTTTAAAGTGCAGACTCTCAGCTTTATTCGAGGGCATTCATTTACTAATTGGAGTAAGGGTTTATGAATTACAGCTATTAATATGTAGCTGCCTCTTTTTCAAGATATTAAAAGTAATTATACAATTATCTCAAAAGCTTTTTAATAGGCTACATGGGCTATTCCGTTGATAATCCATTATAAATTATGCAGCTAAAAGGTCTGGAGCTGATTTTAGGTGTGGCATTTGCTTTTGGAAGCTATTGCTGGGAACCAACAACATGGTGTTAAAGGAGCTCTCAATGTAAGAGAAACAGTCCATCATTATGGTCAGAAAAAGAAGAAATCCATAAGAGAGATCACAGAAATATCATAAATGGCAAAATCAACAATTTAGTACATACTGTAAAAAAACCCAGTTCACTTCTGAGCTTGGGAACTCAAAAAGGCCTGGATGTCCATGGCAGGCCACAGTTGTGGATGATCGTAGAATTCTTTTAATGGTGAAGAAAAATCTTTTCCCTGGGTCAGTAGTGTTTATTGGTCATTTGACTCAAGACAGCAGCACCTGGACATCTGCTATGCTATACACTCACTATTCATCTGTGCCTTTGTACCTTCAGCTGTCACTTACTACAGAACCTTTGTGATATATACCCATTTGAGACAGTGTATATAATGTCCCAAAGAAAATTCATTTGAAATCAAAATATTTCCTATTATAATCAAATGTGTCATTATGTTCACTCAAAGTATTTATATTTTGTTAGAGGAGTATATTTTTAGGTGATATGTTTCTTTGTCAGACATCCTTATCATTAGCACCATTTATATCCAGGGGGATTGTTTTGTTACCAGTTGAATCTCTCCAGTATTAACTTCTCTATATATTTTAAATGAATTGTTATAATAAAATATATAGATTTTATTACAGGTCTCTTGTGCATTTCATCTGTATGTTTTATTATATATATATATATATATATATATATATATATATATATATATATATATATATATATATATATATATATATATATTGTGTAAATGCACTAGGACGTATTATTATGTATTTAGGTATCTCATGCTGAAGTCAAAGCTTAAAGGGAATCTGTCAGCAGGTTTGTGGTTTATTTGCCATTTTTTTTTGAGCAACAGGAGCATAGACCAGTCTGACACTCTCCCTTCTCTCATTAACATCTCACTGTGTCAATGTATAATCTCTATTGAGAGCCTGGTTTGGGTGCAGGAAGCTCTCTCAGCTCTGCTACATGGCTAAATCGAAAAACTCTGATTGTGCCAGAATGGCTCCACCCAGTAATCTAAGTGATACATCATTGGATTCAGGATCTCCTTGCCTACATCATGCTGCTCTCAGATGCTATAGCAAAAACCTGCTGACACAAAGACCCAAAAACAAGCAACAACTGAAGTCAACTGCAGTAAAGTCCTGGCATAGCATCACAAAGGAGGAAACCCAGCATTTGGTGACTTCCATGGCTTCCAGACTTCAAGCAGTCATTGCCTGCAAAGGAGTTTCTATGAAATATTACAAATGAACATTTTATCTTAAATTTAATTTGTCTAATTACTTTTGAGCACTTGCATTAAGATTCTTTGTAAAAAAAATTGTTGCATTTATCAAACATTTCTGGTTTCTTTTGTTCAAGCCCTTTATTTAAACCTGAAAGTCTACACCAATTACATCTCAGCTATTTCATTTTAAATTAAAAATACTGGCATGCACAGTCCAAATTATGAAGATTTGGTCACTGTACCTCAACTGGACTTAATTGCACACAGTATAAAGGCTGCTTTACACCAGACAATCAATCGTGCGATAGATCGTCGGGGTCACGGTTTTTGTGACGCACATCCAGCGTCGCTGGCGATGCCGGCCTGTGTGACACCTCCTAGCAACGCAGTATCGCTCACAAATCGTGAGTCGTGTACTGCTCGCTAGGTTCCATAATATCGTTTAGTTTAGTTGTTCATCGTTTCCGGGGTAGCACACGCCGCTCCGTGTGACACCCCGGGAACGATGAACAGCAGCTCACCTGCATCACGCGGCCGCCGCCGGCTATGTGAAGGAAGGAGGTGGGCGGGATGTTTACGTCCCGCTCATCTCCACCCATCCGCTTCCATTGGCCGATGGCCGTGTGACGTTCCTCCCACTCCAGGAAGTGGACGTTCGCCGCCCACAGCGTGGTCACACAAGAGGTAAGTACGTGTGACGGGGGTTACCGACTTTGTGCGCCACGGGCAGCGATTTGCCCGTGACGCAAAAAGGACGGGGGCGGGTACGATCGATTGTGAAATTGCACAATCGGTCGTACCGTGTAAAGCAGCCTTAAGAGAAACATATGTTAAAGTTTGATTTCCTTTAAAAATGTTTTCTATATAATTAATGCAAAATAGGGTCAATCATCCTTGTTAGAATTGAGTATCACTGTTAAAATATACTTGTCAATTATGGGTTTTAATAACAGCATGAATACTGAATTGAATAAAGTAATTATTCTTTATTTTGGTAAGTTTGGTTATTATTATTATTATTATTATTTCCAGCAGTCCTAGCATTTCAATATTACTTAAAGGGAATCTGCCAGCAGTTTTTTGCTACCTCATTAGAGAATAGCAGTAGCATGATATAAGCAAAGAGACCCTGAATCCACCAATGTATCACTTAGCTTACTGTATGCAGCGGTTCTGACACAATCAGCATTTTTAGATTTAGCAATGCAGCAGAGCTGAGAAAGCAACCTACCCATATCAGGTTCTGTATGTACATTGTCTATAGACAGTGAGCTGCTAATCACAGCAAGAGGTGTGCCAGACTAGCTGACTTCTAACTGACCTAGTACAGCAATGATAATCTCCTGAAGATAAAAAAAACATTGCAGGTAAACAACAGAACATAGTGTGATAAGAGATGCAACACTGAAATTTATGTGTTAACAATTACAACATGCTATCTTCAGATTACATAGCAAAAACTTGCTGCCAGATTCCCTTTAAAGGGAATCTGTCATTAGATCCATGCTGCCAAAACAACAGGCGGCAAGTATCAGAGCCTGTCTGTGTGATTGCAGGCAAATATGTTTTACTCTCAAGTGCAACAACATTTCAGAGAACACATACTTTGAAATGGAAGCCAGTGGCTATCTAAACAGACCAGAGTAGTCCAACTTGTAAACATCCTTTCAAAAGCTAGCTGGGAATGATAGGTAAAAATCTAACTAGCCGGTATGGCTACAAATCGGTTTCTCTGTTCCAGTTGATTGATAGGTTTCTACTATGAGTGCACAGAGTAAGAGACTTGTCATTCAGCTGAAGAAGGGCAGGGAAAAGTAGGATTAGTCAGGTCTCTCCCTAATGTTCCCAGCTGGCTTTTTACAGTATGTTAACTCTTAAACATCACAGCTTTTCAGAATAAAACATACCTAACTGTTACGAGGGGGACCTGGGGAAGCGTGCCAAGATGGGAAATGGACTGCTTCCGCCGGTCAAGGTCCACTGTGCGGTGTAAGGGACCGCCGCTATGGTGGGTGAAGAGTGAGCGGGTTGCTGCTAGCGATCGTCTGGAATGTCACAGACGATCTATGTACACCGATCTGCCCTAACCCGTGAGGGTTGTATGGCACAGATCTCACGGCTCGGTGTACCTGTTGCACGGGGAAGCACAGAGGTGCCCACGCACGTGTGCCAGTGGAAGTCACGAGAATATGGCACGAGGGTAGCACAGAGGTGCCCACGCACGTGTGCTTTCAATAACCAGGTGAGTCCAATGGAGACTTGAGGAGCTCACCTGGGACAGGAACACGGCCTGTTGACGGGGGTACTGCCGGAGCAGCAAGGCAGGAACACGGCCTGCAAACGAGGTACTGCCGGAGCAGCAAGGGCCAAGCCCACAAGAGACAGTAATGCCTGAGCAGTGGCGTGGCAGCACGCTGCCAGACATCCAAACATAGAAGGACGGTCGCGCGCCGCCATGATGGCAGGGGGAGCTTTTAAGGAGGTGCATCTCCACCCGAGGGCGGGCGCGAGGCGGAGATGACGGACTTGACCCAATCAGGGTCCACGACGTCCCAGCCTGGCCAGTCAGGATTCACCACGTCACCAGCCTTGTCATCAAGCCGTGTGACGTCAGTGAGCGAATCAGGACCCACCACGCATTGCACATGCTCACCCTCCTGCCTCTGGGAAATAGAGGCAGGATCCTCGGTCTCACAATGTGGAGAGATAACAGGAATCTCACTGCTTCCCTGAGCAGTAAACCTCTGCACATTGCGCAGCCTCGCAGACCTTTGGGGCCACTGAGCAGGAGAGTCTGCGACAGGCCAGGAATGGGAGACCGCTTCACTCCTTGTAACAGGAGAACCACTAGGTGTCACCCTTCTGCTGCCTCTCTAAGAAGGTATCTCCTGCACACTGCGCAGTCTGGCAGACCTTCGGCGCTGCTGAGCAGGAGTGCTCGTGGCAGGCAAGGAATGGGAGACTGCCTCAGTCGTTGCCTCAGGAGAGCCACGAGATGTAACATTACCCCCCCGTCTAGGCCCCCCCCTGTCCGTGCTCGAAGGCCGCTATCAAACCCGGGGCACGGATATGATCCTCCAACTCCCAGGATCTATGCTCCGGACCACGGCCGGCCCACTCCACGAGGTAGTACCTCTTGCCCTGTATGACTTTTGTCTCCACAAGTTTTGCCACCTCAGGGTCATCGGACGGGGAGTCGGTTTGAGCCGGCAGGGACCCCGAGAATTTATTAAGTCGTACGGGTTTCAGGAGGGACACGTGAAAGGTGTTGGCTATAGCCCAGCGTGGAGGGAGCTGGAGTCGATATGCCACTGGGTTTACCTGCTGTAGTACTTTAAACGGACCCAGATACCTAGGGGCGAATTTGGCTGCCTGTACCCGTAGGTTAACATTCTTAGAGGACAGCCATACTAGGTCACCAGGGGCGAAGGATGGTGCAGGGCGGCGGCGAACATCAGCCGTTGTCACCATCCGGTCTTTAGCCCTTTTAAGAGCCTCTTGGGTGTCATCCCAGATCTCCCGGGCCTTGGTCGCCCAATCCTCCACTCTAGTATCGGGTGACTTAATGGGCATCGGAACCGGGATTCTGGGATGTTGTCCGTTATTGAGTAGGAACGGAGTCTGGCCAGAGGATTCATGGACCGAATTGTTAATGGCAAATTCGGCCCAAGGAAGGAGGTTAGCCCAGTTGTCGTGGTGCGCGGATATAAAATGGCGGAGGTAAGTTACCAAGGTCTGATTAGTCCTCTCCACTAGTCCATTGGTCTCGGGATGGTATGCGGAGGAGATGTTCAGCTCTATCTGCAGGAGCTTACAGAGCTCTCTCCAGAAGCGAGACGCGAACTGGGGACCCCGGTCGCTCACCACCTTGTCAGGCATGCCATGCAACCTAAATACATGCCGAATGAACAAGGTGGCGAGAGCACGTGACGTCGGGAGTCGTGGGAGAGGCACCAAGTGGACCATTTTAGAGAAGTGCACATGCTCACCCTCCTGCCTCTGGGAAATAGAGGCAGGATCCTCGGTCTCACAATGTAGAGAGATAACAGGAATCTCACTGCTTCCCTGAGCAGTAAACCTCTGCACATTGCGCAGCCTCGCAGACCTTCGGGGCCGCTGAGCAGGAGAGTCTGCGGCAGGCCAGGAATGGGAGACCGCTTCACTCCTTGTAACAGGAGAACCACTAGGTGTCACCCTTCTGCTGCCTCTCTGAGAAGGTATCTCCTGCACACTGCGCAGTCTGGCAGACCTTCAGCGCTGCTGAGCAGGAGTGCTCGTGGCAGGCAAGGAATGGGAGACTGCCTCAGTCCTTGCCTCAGGAGAGCCACGACATGTAACACCTAACATACTTGGCAGCAATCATGCAGCCATGCTCTTATTCATGCTGTCCATGGTTCGGGCAGCATGAATCTATTAACAGGTTCTATTTTATTTTATTTTTTTTAAGATATGCTTTCCATTTATATTTACCTTAGGTAATACATGTACTGTGTACATGCTAGGTTAATATGAGGCAATACGTTCAACATTTTCATGAAAATATGCTATTTTATATTCAATAAATATGTACGTATATATGCATATATTATACACATTGTATTCAATATACAATTGGCACTTCATAATGGAAATACAGCTGGGGTCTAACTACTCAATGTTTTCATGATATCTGATGAATATAACACTCATGTCTCTTCTTTTCATACAGGTACAGTAGAACCTTGGTTAACGAGAACAATCCGTTCTGGGAATGTGCTTGTTAACCAAGTTATTCGTCTAGCAAAGCAAGATTTCCCATAGGAAATCATTGCAATGCAGACAATTTATTCCAGAACTTGTGCAATGTTCCATCCTGGTCCCCTATTGTGCCATTCCACACATGCACAAACACACACAAACACACACAAACACGCACAAACACGCACGCACACACACATATTATGCTCACCTTATCTTTCGTTCCATCGCCGGTCTCCTAGTTCTTGCAGTTCGCCAGTACAGGATGTGTATTGGGTAGCCATTGCAACAGATGCTGAAACTTCCGCTGCCAGCGCGCTGAAGTCAAAAGCATGAGCCACTTGCCTCTGATTGGTCAACGTGCTGCCTTAGAGTAGCGACTGACAGCTGAAGTTCCTCCCTTGTCGCGATGGTTACCGGATATACAGCCTGTAGTGGCGAACTACAAGAACCGGGAGGCCGGCGATGGAACGGAAGGTAAGGTGAGAATAATGTGTGTGTGTGCATGCGTGTTTGTGTGTGTTTGTGCATGTTTGTGTGTGTGCGTGTTTGTGCGGACTGCAAGAGCGAGTCAGAGCATGGCAGATGTACGGAACTGGAAGTGTCTGCGGTGAGTATTTGATCGTACAGAAAAGCTTGTTCGTAAACTGAGTTACAAAAATACTCGCTAACTGGGTTACTCGTTAACCAAGGTTCCACTGTATATGTTACTTTTATCTTCTGTTAACCTTGGTAAAGTCTGAATCTAGACTTCCATCTTTGCAAACCTTAATTAATGATATATGTTCATTTTATTGTGTATGTTTCAAAATTCTGTAAAGTTATTTTACTTGCTCCATGTTGGAATGCAAGTTTATTTGTTTGCCTTTGTATATTATTGCATCTTCCAGTCTTAATTTAGTTGATGACTTGTTTAATGAATTAAATTACACCTAGATAAAAAAACAAATTTTTTATGAATTTAGAATTAGGGGAAAGGAAGGGGTTTGAGTGTTGGGGAGGGGCAATTTTAGTCAAAGTGCAAGTCAGTTAAATATGACAGTTGGAAGGGCTTTATACAATTATACAAGTAATCTGAGATACTCAAACAAACTTGTTTGTAGTACACTTGTGCTGCAATAATTATTTACCATATCTATGTGCTTTATTTTTGTTCTAGCTGCTGCATTATTTCAAACTTTCTGGCTTTTACATGCTCTGTGAATTCCATCCATATCAGTCCCTCTCCAATTCACAAATCTCATTCTGTTCTGACATTTTTAAATTATGCAAACCCATCCAGTTCCACTATATGAAAGGGGAGACCCTCTTATAAATCACTGAATCATCTGCTCACTCTCTCAATTTTTCTCCTAGTTGAAGGAGATATTCCACCTTATCCTAACTCTCCTAACACTAATAAATGTAAATAATTTGCTACTGCACAGAGAAACCATGCTAATATCATTAACAGTCATGGCATGTCTTTTCCTATCTACTTTAACTCCACACTCTGGAATGTCCGATCAGTGTGCAACAAACTCCCCTACCTCCATGACATTTTCCATCCATGCCTGTCCACAGTCTCTAATGTTATGTCCATACTCTATCTAAAACTTTATCTATCAAAAAATAAACTGCTTTTTTGTCCTGCCTATAGAAATTTACTTAAACCCAATATTGTCATATTCGTGTGTGAATCTACCATAACTCCAAAGTAGCGCTCTTACTGTATTGGTGTTATATTTGAATCACATCTTTCCTTCACTCCCTAAAGCCAGTGACTCACTCATATATCAAGCAACTCAAAAACATCTCTAGAATTTGATTTCCTCTTACCTTTGACTCTGCAGAAACTTTTCCCGTTGCTCTAATTCTTTCATGTCTGGACTATTGTTTCTCTCTACTCTCTCCCTCTTACTAAACTCTCTCCTACCCAATCTACCCTGAATGAATCAGTTAAATTCATATTTCTGTCCAGATGCTACACAGTTGCTTCCTTTCTGTGCCTGTCATTACACTAGTTGCCCTTCCACTACAGAATAAAATATAAACATATCACTTTCCCCTAAAAAAACTCTCCACAGCTCTGTACTACCTTATATTTCTTCCCTCATCTCTGTCTACCACCCATGCCCTCAGTTCTGCTAATGATATAAAACTAACATACTTCATAATCCCACTTTCCTCTCCTGGACTTTCTTGCGCTGTGCCAGTTTTCTGGAATGCATTACTCTGAACAATATGATTAATTTCCAGTATGTACAGTTTAAAGAGTGAACTAAAAATAAATTTGTTTAAACTGGCCTATTATGTCACCTTGCTAATCTAACTATTCCCTGTTTTTTCTTAACTTTTTTTAACTTTTCTTTGGAATTTAGTTCCACACCCTCTATGCATTTAGTAGTATATTGTATTTAAGCGCATACATCTTAGTTGAATTAGTTGAATGCCCATATTTACTATATTGATAGCTGAATTATACATCACAAGCATTTTTTTACCCTTTGTGTCACACCTATTTATTTATAGATTGTAAGCCTATGAGAAGACCCTTCACTCCTCTTGGTTTGTGTTGAATTATGCATTACTAATGTATTATCTTGTTTGCACATGTTCAATCTGAATTGTAAAAGGTTTTGGGATCATGTTTGCACTATAGAAATGAAATGTATTATTTAATTATTTCCCAATATAAAACCACTCAGAAAAATACTACCTAAAGTATATAAGTATGGTATCACTATAATTGCACTGTCTTGGACAGCCTTCTTGTCAGTTCATTTTTACCGCAAATTGAATAATGTTACAATATAATTGTTTTCTCACCATTTCAAACAGTTTTTTCCTATTTTTAGTACAGTATATCACAAAGTAAATAGTTTATCCTTCTATTGTAAAGTTTTCAAAAAATAAATGAAAACAAAATTAAAATACAAAAACAAAAAATTATCCAGAGCACAGAAAGGGTTCAAAAAGGATGCAATTATTTCAAAGCAAACAACAACTTTTCTCCACAGATCGAGCACAGAAGCTCCAATGGTTCCTTTTTCTATACAACCTGTGGCCTGTGTCATTGATCAGTGTCTACAGTTATCACATACAATAATTTGGAATTTACTGTTACTTATGATAATAGTTTTAAAACAGCATAATTTGTAGTTGTGTGATACATGACTGAAGATACAGAGGTAACAGAAATCATACACCCATTTTTTTTGGACCATAAGACACTTTTGTAATAAGAAACATTCTGCAAAAAATATGTACGTATTATAATACAGAAGTAGCTTCTTGTATTGGAGGAGGATGTTGACAACATGTCCTTCCCTATCATAGAGAACTGGTCTCTGTCCTCTGCACTGTACTGATTAATGTGATTGGTGCAAAGCATAACCAACGCTTTCTGGCCAGAACAGTCTCTGCAAAACCTGCAAGGCCATTTGACATGAGTAATTCAATAGCCTTTCATGTCATGTGACTGACCACATGATCTAAAAGGTCCTTCAGTTAATCAAGTACAAAAGTCTTTCACCTGCTCAGATCCCTGCAGTTTCCATTCAGGTCCTGATCAGGAATTGCAAGATGTGCTAATATATAGTATGTGTGTATGTAAGTGTAAACATGCATGTAGCAGAGCTATGTATGTGTAAGTGTAAATGTGCATGTAGCAGAGCTGTGTGTGTAAGTGTAAATGTGAATGTAGCAGAGCTGTGTGTAAGTGTAAACATGCATGTAGTAGAGCTGTATGTGCGTAAATGTGCATGTAGACAAGCTGTGTGTGTGTATAATACACCCTGATAAGAGATACTATCAATAGATTTATTACTTTCCTATTCTACCCTAGTATATTAAAATTTGTGCTAATAACCTCTCTACTTTACACTACCAGGGAGGTTTAATTTAAGAGAAACAATGTTTTTCCTATTTTCTGCTGTCTTTACCTACAGTGTATCTAATGGTAAAGAGTGACATATAGTCTATAAATATGGTAAACATTCTCTTCTGTGCAACATGCTAGATGAATAAGATAAAGTAGATTAATCTTAGCTTTAGTTGTATCCAGTAATCAAATAAAGGGTTCTTTAAACTAATATCCTAATATCTGTATGTAGCATCAAGTTCTAAATTCATGCATCATATTATTGGAGCATCACAGTGATATGCAACTCCTTTATATCTGTAGCTTGAAGCTTGGCATCTCTTCAAACATTAGATTAATATTTGATTTGATAGTGGACAAACATTCCTTATTGGGTCAATATTTCACGAAAGTGATAGAAATCCTATTGTTCTATTAATTTCTGAGTTTCTGTCTATAGAACTATCTTATTACAATAATTCACTGGCTGTGACACTGTGAGTAGTCTTGTATCTTCTGGAGACAGCGGGAACAATTCATTTAATTTCCATCTGTTTCAGCTTGATGAGTTGACTATAGCCCTTATCTCTAGGAACATAGCCAAATAGTCTGTCCAGTTAATTGGCAATATTTAAGTTAGCAAAACATTTGAAATGAATGAATTTAAGTACTTTGAAATAAAATTTTGTTCCACAGAAGTTGTTTTAAAGCTTTTCTTTCTAAAATAAAATCTTTAAATGGGAAGTCTTAATAATATGCATTTTAATATTACTTTTCCTAACATATTATGTTAGCTTGTTTTAAAATTCCATGTGTATGCATGATAATAAATTAGAGACCTCCAATATGGCTTAACTTCCATACATTTTTTTTTTTAAACAAAATGTTCAAAATATCTCAATTAATCAGTATTGAATATAAGGATCATCTAAAGAAATACTCACATCTACACAATTTGGCATGCCATCCATGATGTTTTACTGGGTATCTGAGGAATGCTTTGCCATGCTGAATGTACTTCAGTACATAAATCACCAGATCCATTGCTTTCGGCTACTTTTGCAATTTCCAACCAATGATGTCCCAGATGTGCTTGATGATAACCAAATCTAGAGACCCTTGAGGCCATTGTAGGATGTTTAAAGCAATGCAGGCTGCAGTAGCAAAAGAAGCATGCAATCTGATGTTCTCGTGTTGAGAAAAAGCTCCTGGGAAACTTTAGAGAAATAACCTAGCTATTAGTGTACCTGGAATGAAGAATATAGGGGTTTGGCAAAATTATGCTACCCTAAACCATAATCCAAGGAGTAAGACTGCAGGGACAATTCTTCTTTAATTGTCCATGTTGTCTCCTGACTTAATTTCAACCAGGAAAATGTTAGATTGCAGAATATGAAAGACCTCCATTTCACCCTCCAATGACATTTTGCTCTACACCATTATAGTCAATAAGAACTGTGACGTGCAGTTAATAGAACATTTGCAGCTGGAGGATTGGCTTATAGAGCACTGTTGTGTAAAATCCTTCTGATGATTTACGTAGACACTGAAGCAATAGACTAGATATGTGATGTCCAATTTCACTTGCACTCTTGGAACCAGTAATACTGCCATTTCTCCAAAGTGTGACAGGAGATGTGCACTGAAACCCTTCACCGATGCTCTGTTCCAAATTCCAATACCACTGGTTCTACCCTTTTCGCCATTGCAGTGTCTGCCAAAGATAAATATTTTCAAGCAAGGTTGTCAGCAGAGATTCAAGAAGTTTGCAAAGAACTGGAGATTTCCTTGGAAAAATATCCTGACCTGGAAGCTTCCCGTTTGGCATTCTTGCTCCATGCATTTCCCAACCCTACTCGGTGGAATACGATGCTCACCCCAAAAAACTCAGAGGTCCAAATGTAAGGTGGCAAAGATGCTCCTACCTAACTCGGCAAGAAAATCGCACTGAATCGGAAAAAATTGACACTGATACCCCAATCCAGACCCTTGCTTGCACTGGAGACTTTGAACTATCACTTCCCCCTTGCAGAACAAGCTTTGATGAACTAATCGCTGACCTTCCTGTGCCATGAAGTCAAAACACTATAGAAGTTTCTATATCCAAGACACCTACCTATTCCCAGTCTGTGACGTGAAGCTATGTTTCATAATAACTTTGTCTTTATTATGTTTCAGGTTATGTTAAACCAAGCTTTTCCTTCTATGTAACTATTTTCTCCCCTCATCTCCCTCCTTCCTACCCTAAATTTACCCACCTGGTCGACTAATCGACAGCTATCCAAACTGGCCACATTCATCATAACTGCAGGTAAACTGCTGATTCCCACTCTATAGCACACATCCAATACACCCTCCAAGAGGCAACTGTTACTCCAAATAGATCAATTGTACTACACAGAAGAACTAGCGGCACTCACCCAACATAACCTAGGTCCCTTCTGAAGAATCTGGATACCATGGGAAGCATTTAGAATGTCCCCCATATAGTTTTCCCTCATCTGAAACACAGAGGACCAAAAGAGAAGACAAATGTCTAATTAAGGTGAACACTTTTTGGAAATACTACCCCACTCATATACCCACAAAATAACTCCTACCAGAATAACAAAACAGGCCCCTAGCAAACCATCACCCCCTCCTTTTTTTCCTTCCCCTGTTGACTACCCTACCCCATATTCTAGACATACTACTGTTCTACTGTACTTAAGTACTGTCTGTGCCTAATATCAAACACCTCATTAGTCATCTCCCATTATTGTTATGATTCCTATAATTTTTGTCAGACAGTTACATTTAATGATACTATCGTTTATGAAGCTCGGACTATGTGTTTGAGCGACCTTTTGTGAAATACACATGTTTATGGTACTGTATTCTGATTAAAAAACAAAACGTTGAAAAAAAAGAAAGAGAAGTGTGGAAGTAATTAAAAGTTTCTTAAAGTTTCCTAGCTCTTGAACCAAACCTTGGTGGTGGTAGTTTTGGATGCTTAATCAATTTTGGCAGATACAGTGGGGAACAAAAGTATATAGTCAGCCACCAATTGTGCAAGTTCTCCCACTTAAAAAGATGAGAGAGGCCTATAATTGACATCATAGGTAGACCACAACAATGAAAGACAAAATGAGAAAAAAAAATCCAGAAAATCACATTGACATTGTCTAATTTGGCAAGATTTTTTTGGCAAATTATGGTGGAAAATAAGTATTTAGTCACCTACAAACATGCAAGATTTCTGGAAACCGAATTGCAGCCCCTCACCAGGTTAGGAAGACTGAATCTGCAATAGGCAAGCAGCTTGGTGTGATGAAATCAACTGTGGAAGCAATAATAAGAAAATGGAAGATATACAAGACCACTGATAATCTTCCTCGATCTGGGGCTCCACACACGATCTCAACCAATGAGGTCAAAATGATCACAAGAACGGTGAGCAAAAATCCCAGTACCACATGGGGGGTCTTAGTGAAAGAACTGCATAGAGCTGGGACCACCGTAATAAAGGTTACCATCAGTAACACACTACGCCGCCAGGGTCTCAAATCCTGCAGTGTGAGATGTGTTCCCCTGCTTAAGCCAATATATGTCCGGGCCCATCTGAAGTTTGCTAGAGAGCATTTGGATTATCCAGAAGAGTACTGGGAGAATGCCATATGGTCTGATGAAACCAAAGTAGAACTGTTTGGTAGAAACACAACTCATCATGTTTTGGAGACACAAAATGCTTTGTGGCATCCAAAGACCACCATATCTACTGTGAAGCTTGGGGGCTGATTCTCTGCAAAGGGACCCAGACGACTGATCTCTGTACATGAAAGAATGAATGGGGCCATGTATTGCGAGATGTTGAGTTCAAACCTCCTTTCATCAGCAAGGGCATTGAAGATGAAACATGGCTGGGTCTTTCAGCATGATAATAATCCCAAGCACACTGCCAGTGCAATGAAGGAGTGGCTTCGTAAGAATCATATGAAAGTCCTAGAGTGGCCTAGCCAGTCTCCACATCTCAACCCCATAGAAAACCTTTGGAGGGAGTTGAAAGTTCGTGTTACCCAGCGACAAGCCCAAAACATCACAGCTCTAGAAGACATCTGCATGGAGGAATGGGCCAACATATCACCAACAATGTATGCCAACCTTGTGAAAACTTACAGAAAATGTTTTGCCAACACAGGATATACAACAAAATATTGAGATGAACTTTTGTTATTGACCAAATACTTATTTTCCACCATAATTTTAAAAAAAATCAGACAAGGTAGTTTTCTGGATTTGTTTTCTCATTTTGTCTCTCATAGTTGTGGTCTACCTATGATGTCAATTACAGGCCTCTCATCTTTTTAAGTGGGAGAACTTGCACAACTGGTGGCTGACTAAATACTTTTTTTTACCACTGTATACATTTGGGGAGGGGGGTGTAAACATTTCAGGCAGACTAAGTGGTCTTTCAGTGGTAATTCCCAGTTAAATACATGTCATTGATTGTTCTCATATGCTTTGGCATATATTTGATGAAAAACTAATTTGGCTGAATATATGATAGATATGTCAGTAGCTTTCACCATTTTTAGTTCTAAGTTACAAGTGAAATTAGCTCATAGTATTGTCTTATAGTAGCCTGCTATCACACTGCTATCCTGTGACATCATCCACATAATCACTCACCCTTTCTTCACCTGTATTAATGTATTTCTTGTCACTTTACAAAGTTAATTATTTTCATATATTGTATTCCATGAGCACTTTTTATCAAAGGATAGATAATGTTTGTGTTTAGCAATGATTACGTTCGATGTTTAATACTTTCTAGACATGTTATGTGATTTTACTTCATTTATTTATTATTTATTTTGCATTGCTTATATAGCACCATCATATTCCACAGCGTTTCACCAAGAGTATCATCACTGTCCCCATTGGGGCTCACAATTTATATTCTCTATCAGTATGTCTTTGACGTCTGGGAGCAAACTGAAGCACCAGGAGGAAGCCAAGAAAACACCAAAGAATATACAACTCCTTGAAGATAATAGTGGTATTTAAACCCAGGACCCTAGCATTGCAAAACAACAGTGCTAATCACTGATACACCATGCTGCACATTTGTACAGTACATTCCTTACGTGCCATCTCTGAAAGCACAATTTTTATTAAATATACAAATTAGCATAATTTTTGAGTAATATGGAAGAAATCTACAAAATAAAATATCAATGATCACATAGTGAAAATAGTTTGAAAGCTTATTTAGAAGTAAAGTTAATGAGTTTAGGAAAGACCAAAAGATACATGGCAGGTAGAGCTGAATTAATTGAATTGTGCAACTCCGTCCAGTCCAGGTCAGTGTTTTCTGGTTATAGTTTGGAGCCTGGCATGGTGCCTATTGTACAAAGTACAGCACACTGGTAAAGTCTAAATATAAGCCAAGGCTGGCATCCCGAGAAATTCATACAGCATCTGTCCTCGGCTAGAGACTACTGACCTAGACTATGGATTGCAGTTACAAGCACTCCTCCCATCTCTAGTGACAATCTGAAGATGATAACTTTCTTTGAGTGTAGCTGTCACTTAAGAAGAACTTTCAGCAGAATGTCAGGGATTGCCTCCACTTTCAACCCCTCTCATATTCTATTGAATATAAATATAGCTGCACATATAATCTCCTTTCTTTTAGAAGCAAAAAGAAGGAAAACTGGGCATCTATCAGTGAATAAGCTGTCGAGTAATCGCCACTCTAATCTTGTGAACGCATTATATGGCAGTAAACCAACAGAGCAAAACCGCGGTGCTCATTTCAAAGGATCAGTCCTTTAAAAATCCAAGAAAAAAGAAGCAAGCGGTGGACTCGTAGAAGCGTCACTGTTAGACGCCAAATGGCCATCGTCCAACGGGCTGTGTGTACCCCTTCCCTCACTGCCTTCCTCCTTACCTGATGGTTGAATAAACGGCTTCCTTTTTTGAGCAATCCGGTGAGTGTCTTTCACTTCTTTTTTCTATAATCTCCTTTCTCAGTAAGTATGAAAATCTTTCTTGGCTGAATATAGATTGTACAGCTTTTACCAATGAATTGTGAAAGAAGCAGATTTATTTGATAAGATATATTACATTGCTGCTTATACACATATGTAATATTGATATAACAAAATTAAAAATACAGCTCTTCTTTAAATGAATCCACCAGTAAATTACTGTTGATGGCCTATCATTTGGACAGGAAATGAGTGTTTTATCATGGGTTTTTTTTATGCATCCTGTCTATATCATAATGTCCAAAGGGAACAACAGCCCACTCTCTTTGCTGATTGGTGGGAGTTAGGGGCTTATATCCAAAGTGATCAAACATTATTACTAAGGATAATATCTCCATTACATTAAAATTTACCATATTTTGTAGAGCACACTTCTGCACTTTATTACATTACCGATAAAGAAACAGCACAAGAACTACACAAAAATACCATTAATATTGAAGACTTTGATACAATTACATTTAATAACTAAATACAAAAAAAAATTCTACAGTAGTGGGGTTAAAGGAAGGGTTTCACATTTTAGTACATGCCAGATATTCTTTTTCAGAAAATGGACAGCAGTAGTGATAAACATTAATCAATACTATTAGAAGGTAAGGTAAAAGATAAAAATGAAAATAGAGGTTATGAACAAGGTGACTTCTTCAAAAATTCACATTGCTATTACAACTATAAATAAGCAACAAAATAAAAAATATATAAAATTAAAAATTAATTAAAATTCAACAAAATATATGCACCTGAAGCGGAATACCCCAAATCTCTCTGTTATAAAATGCAAATAACAAATAGAGCATAATAAAAATATAATATCCCTAGCCTTTTTCTTTTTTATCTTATAACTTATTTTAATACTTTCCTCAATGCTATTAGCAACGGTCGACATCATTTTTGCATACACTTAAGTTATAGTTTTTAATAAGCTTATATTACTCTTCAACTTTATTAAAGAGGTCTTTAGAGTGATAAATATTTTAATGCAAAAATTGCAATGATTGATACATTTTCAATTTGCATAATTTCATTAATTATGTGACAGCACAATTGCATCTAAATGAAACATAACCATTTAAGTTTATTTGCAGAAAGACAAGGGGACATTTAAGTTGCCAGAAGAAACAGAGAGTAATCTCTATTTAAATGTTGTCTTACCGACAGATTGGAATTCTGAACCTAACAAGTGTCAAACCATCTTCCTGTGCCGACTGATTTAAACTGCCTTGCATAAATAATTTGAAGATGAAACCTATTATTTGAAACAGGTTTGTTAAGCACTTATATCTTCTGCATTATACTTTAAATAGTTTATTATCGCTTAATTGTAGATAAGAAAAAATAAAAATGCCTAATTTGTAAGAAAATTACTTTTTCACACATTATGTTTTGATCAGTGGAGTTTAGGAAAGTAGGCGTAAAGACAAATGATTGGCAAATAAATACCTTGTTATGGTATGAGTCAAAAGAAATAAGTAAAGCTCAGCATTGTATGTAAGATAATTAAAGAGTCTCAACTCTACCACTATTGACTCAAGACCTACCACCATTTTTTTTTAATGTGGTCTTCATTAAACATGAGAAATAATATCTAACTATAATAAAATAAACATCAACAATCGCATTCGTAACATTGACCACAATACTACTGAATTTTGCTTAAAGAGTAACTGTTACTTTAAATTTCTTTTATAAATCAATAATCCACTTGAAAGTAGGAATTTTGTAATATATTTTAAGAGATAAATCTGCTTTTTTACCCTCCTGCGTTGAAAAAGCAAAGGGTTAGTCTGAGCTGCTAGAAGAAGATCACTGAAGATCAATGAGGATTAAGACATCTGATTTTATTGTTCAACACTTTCAGAGCTGTATGACTCCTTCTTCAGGATCAAAAAAATCAATAAGGGTACATGGTTGAAGAGTTACCAGAGAATCTGGCACCCATTTCCCATCTCATGTCTGAAGCTGCTACATACAGCATGGTGAACTTCCCATTTTTTCTTTTTGGATTATTTGAAATATTTTGTGTAAATAACTATATAATTGAACCTCAAGATAATCATAATTAGCTATAACCTTTATAATATCAATACAAAATTTATCAATCGCCCCATCCCTCTCCACCAATCTTCTAATTGGAATGCATTTAATGGAGTATAGAGGGTGATGTAAGTTTCTTTCTTAAAGAACATCTAGGGTTAAAAAAACAATAGCCATGTTATTTCTCCCCAGACAGATGGCCAGGAGCGAATGTCATCTCCTCTACCTATATACTAGATTACTGTTTCACACCTTCTTTTTAACTGATTTGTAAAGCCTATGTGTGATGGTGGAATGGTGTATTCCTTGTGTGTACATTGTCCTGTTTGCAGGTTTAATCACCCCTGCCGGGCTTTTGCTTCTAAGTCTGGGGTATGGGGTCTGGGATTCACCGAAACTCTTTGTTTACCTGGGAAATTGGTCAGTCTGTTATAGAACTTGAAGAGAGAAGGACGAAGATTGATCCTCTGGGCTGAAACTGCGGCTTCTCAGAGAGACCTGAACATTTGTTTATCACTTTCTGGACTATATTTGTGTTTCTGGACTATTTTACCCTCTGTGGGGTTGATTATTGTATGGACCGTTTGAGTTGCTTGGAATAAATGTTCTTTGGAATGTTCATCCATCTCTCGCTCTGTTGATCGTGTGATATCAGAGAAGGACTCCGTCACGCTATGCCATATCAACTATTGTTTTATGGTAAAATAAGTCTTCAATAATAATAAAGATGCCAGGAAAAGCTAATGAAAAAAAATCTGAAAATTCTGTAATGCTAATTAAAAATAGTAAAAGAAAACAGCCCGTAATGCCTCTCTGCTGTTACTATTTCATTTCTATATTTGGCATTAGCGATGCTTTCATTTGTGCAAATAGGTTTACAAAAAAGTTACTTTAAAAAAACTTTGTAAACAGTTTAAGAAAAGATTGTGCTTTTCATTCTGCTTCTCATCAGTTGATGACAGCAATGTCCCTGGTTGAATTGCTTAAAATCTATTCTCAATTTAAGCTTTAGGAGACATTTGACAGTTCGGTAAGCACCGTTTTAAAATAGAGATAGACAAATCTAACTTTCAGGGGAGATTCACAATCAGCCATTTCTATGCATTAGAAAAATGTTTCAACTATGGACAATAAGTAAGTTGTATATAAAAATCAAAAGGTACATATTCATTACATTATCTCCTAGGATGTTGAAAAAAGGCATTAACGAGAGCATCATCACCATCATCAGCGAGGACATATAAAAAAAACTTCACAATAACCTCAATCCATCTTCACATTATTACTCACGTATTATTTCTTAAACATTCTTGAACTAAATAAATAAAATGTAAAAAAATATTGCAATCATATTAATGTAAGCAATAAACTTACCTTTATTTATCATTAAAATAACCTATTAAAAACACTTCCTATCAGGAGTCTTAACCCTTTCACCACCCGGCAAATTTCTATGTTTTGTTTTTGTTTTTTTCCGCCCTCTCCTTCAATATATGAATATTAGGGTTTGTTTTTTTTGTGGCACAAGTTGTAGTTTTGATTGTCACCATTCATTTTACAAGAAAACAGCTGTGCTGTTGCATAAGAAATTAGTCCAAGTGTACAACTTGGGGATTTATTTTCTACACTGTTTCAGAGAGAACCCTCTCCTTCTTCAGGAAAAAAATCACATATATGCTGTGGTCAGGTTACCTGCTGCGATCACAGGTGGAGGACTTTGGAATCTCCAGCTGTGACCACAAATAACCGGAATGACATCACCGCTCATCTTGTGGCTCAGTCTCTGCCTGAAGCTGACATCGGACAGTCATGTTCTATGGCCACGTGCTGTGCCTTTAGATGTAGCAGATGGTCAGGTGCCGGTGCCCATATGTCTATGGGGACCAGAATCTGATTAAAAATGGTGGTAGAAGGGATAGGGTGATAGGAACAAGCGCTTTATACTTACCAAATCTCCAGGATGACTGTAACTGCTCCCATGACCACTCAATCACTTCCGGGGCCACTCATTTATTTCATGCATATACACTGCTCTCCCCACCCACAAGTCATCCTGGTGTCTGTGATTGGTTGCAGTCATATGCGCCCCCAGCCTCTGTGACAGCATCTGAATGCAACCAATCACACCCTGTGCCTGCAGGTCTCTATCATGTTGTAAAAACAAATAAATAAAATATTTGGTGTAGGGTCCCCTCATATTATGATACCCAGCACAGATAAAGCATATGGCTATGAGCCGCAGCACCCAGCTGTGTGCTTATCTTGGCTGCGCATCAAAATAGGAGAAACCGCATGCGGCTTTTTTTAAATTATTTAAATAAATAATTTAAACAAATGGTATGGGGTTCTCTTCAATCTTGATACCCTGTCATGATAATGCCCAACAGCTGAGGGCTGGTATTCTGAGGCTGGGGAGATTAATGCTTATTGGGCCACCCCCAACCTGAAAATAGCCTGCAAATGTCCGAAATTGACACATCCATTAGTTGAAACATTCCCGGCACTTTATTCAGCTCTTCCTGATTGCTCTGATGCGGTGGAAATTGGAGTAATAAGGGGTTAATGTCATCTCACAGCTGCCACTAAGCCCTAGATTAAAAATGGGAGGACTAGGACTTTTAAATACCAGGTCCACCCATCATTAATTAAAATCTAAATACCAAACTGTTAGGCCATATTCACATATTCAGTATTTGGTCAGTATTTTACCCCAGTATTTGTATGACAAAACCAGGAGAAAAAGCATAGCAGAAACATTAGCACCACTTCAGAATTTTTCACCCACTTCCGGTTTTGCCTTACAGATCCTGAGGTAAAACACCCACCTAATACTGAATGTGTGAATGTGGCCTTATAACAATGCAAATATTTATATAAACCTTCTCACTTAGAAAATTCATTTATATCCTGCATGGTAGGAACAACTAAACAGATTAACATATAGTTGTTGTTAAAGTATTTCTTGCCAATAAACATAGCCGAATTTTTTTTTTATATCTTAATTATTTAGGAAATTACACTTCAGCTACAAGCAGGTGTCAGTTTTTTAGATAGCTGCCACCTGCCATGTGTATCGTTCATGTCTACGTCCTCTCCGTACATATCTACCCAACAACTACAAAACATATTTTTTACTTGCAAATGACCACTGGTCACTATTAGACGTATTGGGTCTAGAGATTAGACAACCACACATATATAGAAAAGGTTATATAACAAATCTTTATTTATATTCATTCTAATAGAGAACACACAGTTAATCAGACAGTGTTAATTAAAATTATGTGCAAAAAAGTGCATAAAAGCTAACCAGGGCAGTGTGGTCAATCTTACAATCTTAATCTATATTATATGGCTGGGCAGGTATGCAAGGTAGTCACATTACAATTGATATCACAGTATCACAAAATAACCTGATTACAATATAGATGTACAATTATACAAAGCTCTCATGTGTATACTTCATAGTACATCATATCCATTAATACAGTATGGGTAAGAATCAATTCACCCAAATAGATAATCCATATGGTTAAATACCATGCTGCAGAATTATACAATCATAAAGATAGCAGATTTAGCCATGTCCTTATATACTTTATGATACATCGTATCCATGATAGCAATATGGGTAAAAGTTAATTCCCCCAAACAAATAATCCATTCACATTAGGTATCATGCTACTAGCTTGCACAATCATAGAGATCAGGATAAAAGATTTAACCAAGTTCCTTGAAGCAGGTGATCTGACCCGTGCTGTACAATTGCAGTGATCCCACTGTCAATATTATAGTTACATATGGGAAAATATCTGGGCTGAGTGACTTCATTCAAATAGCCCATTAATCAGTGGGGTCAATGCAGTAAACGTCACAAGTCAGTAATCACCATGCATGTATTACCAGAGCATACTGACCCACTGTTGCCATAAGTGTCACGACCACACTGCCCTGCACCCCAACGCGTTTTGCTGCAGGCTTCGTCCATGGTAGGTACAACTAAACAGATTAACATATAGTTGTTGTTAAAGTATTTCTTACCAATAAACATAGCTGAAATTTTTTATCTTAATTATTTAGGAAATTACACTTCAGCTACAAGCAGGTGTCAGTTTTTTAGATAGCTGCCACCTTCCATGTGTATCGTTCATGTCTACGCCCTCTCCGTACATATCTATCCAACAACTACAAAACATAATTAGAAGGATAAAAAGTTGTTAATGTGATGGTTATGCCCAAGTGTTAAGCGAGTGATAGCACCCGCCCACATCGGTGGCGCGTCACGCGTCATCGCTGCTGTAGTGAACAATATCGCGGAGGGACGAGATGAGCGGCCGGAACCGCCCGCCCAACTTCTTCCTTCCTCATTGCCGACAGCCGCAGGTATGATGTTGTTCCTTGTTCCTGCAGTGTCACACACAGCGATGTGTGCTGCCGCAGGAACAACAAGCATCCTGCGTCCTGCAACAGGAACGATATTTGGGATTAGAACGACGTGTCAACGATCAACGATTAAGTGAGTATTTTTGATCGTCAACGGTCGTTCCTGCGTTTCACATGCAACGACGTCGCTAACGAGGCCGGATGTGTGTCAAGAATTCCGTGACCCCAATGACATCTCGTTAGCGATGTCGTTGCGTTTAAAGCCCCCTTTACACAATGGGGGCTGTGCAAATGGATTTAAGAAGTATATGATTATCTCAATGAAGCAAAAACTATAGGCAAAAAAAATAACTTCAACGCAATCCACAATACATAACATAAAATAAGATGAACAAACAAGAAAAATAAAAAGGCTAAAGTTCAAAGCGACAACTGCATGCACATTTTACAATGAACCTAGTGGCCATAATTAAAAATTGAATGTGAAAACTAAGTAGTGTGTAGAATTAAAAATGGCTCACATTTCAAACTTTATTCATCAGTCTTATGTGTATGACAAAATTGTTGTTGGGCTCTAAGTTTTGCAACATTCCACACCAGAATTATTACTGAAAAGCTTTGAAAAGTCACACAATTTTGTTGTAACTCAGAGTTGTGCCTAAATTTTGTGAATTTTGGTGTGTTCACTCCAGTCTACCCCAGCCTTGACAACATGGACAGAGCTAGTGCAGAGGGTGGGCTGCCACAGCTCATCTAATTGTCGATGAGCTGAGGTGTTCCAAATGCCAGAAATCTCACTCCAGTGCCAGACTGAAGTGAGAATTCTGGTGGAGTGGCACACAACACTCATCAGATGTGACAGATTCATGAATAAGGGTTTGAATGCAATCCCCATCAAGTCCAGAGGGAACAATGCCGGTGCTGATGAATTGGACTCTTTACATTTTCTTACTCACTGTACTTTCAGAAAAGATAATGTAGGTGTGGTTAGATCTAAATTTCAGGCAGCTTTTAATATGTCAAATCTACTAAAAGATAAATTTAATATATTTTAGCCCCAACCAATCGAGTAACAAGGTTAGCACTGTTGTGTTGGAGCGCTGCGGGCCTTGTTGTCCTTGGTTCAAAACCCACCAAGGACAACAGCTGAAAGGCGTTTGTATGTTCTCCCCATGTTTACATGAATTTCCTCTGGTTTCTCTGGTTTCCTCCCACACGCCAAAGACATACTGACAGGGAATTTAGATTGTGAGTCCCAGTGGGGACAGAGATGATCCAATCTCTAGTCAATTTTGGAATTAATAGCTCTATATAAGTGAATAAAAATAAATAAAAAATAACATTGGTCTTTGTGGTGTTAGATTTTTCCACGGAGAACACTAAGGGGTACTTTGCACGTTGTTACATCGCTACTTCGATATCGTTGGGGTCAAATCGAAAGTGACGCACATCCGGCGTGTAAAGCCTAGATGCGCTGATAAACGATCGCAAAAGCATCGTAAATCGGTGATCTGTGTAGCGTCGGACATTTTTATAATGTCGCACCAATAGGAGATACGATGTTGTTCCTCGTTCCTTCGGCAGCACACATCGCTGTGTGTGAAGCCGCAGGAGCGTGGAACATCTCCTTACCTGCCTCCACCGCCAATGCGGAAGGAAGGAGGTGGGCGGGATGTTTACATCCTGCTCATCTCCGCCCCTCCGCTTCTATTGGCCTCCTGCCGTGTGACGTCACTGTGACGCCGCACGACCCGCCCCCTTAGGAAGGAGGCGGGTCACCGGCCAGAGCGACATCGCAGGGCAGGTAAGTGCGTGTGAACCTGCCGTAGCGATAATGTTTGCTACGGCAGCTATCACAAGATATTGCATGTGCGACGAGGGCGGGTACTATTGTGCTAGGCATTGCTAGCATCGGCTAGCGATGTCGCACCGTGCAAAGTACCCCTTAGATTAAAAATGTGTGAACATGGCCTTACTGTGATCTAAGTACTGCCATGTACTATATTTCAGCTTTTTAGAGAAATGTTCCTACTCTATTACTGACCGGCAGGTACTATTCCATCGTTTAAAAACATTTATCTTAAATTTAGCCTGAAAATGTTTCCAGGATGACTAGTACTTTTCTATCCCTTTGAAGGAATACCGTGAATATAGGTGAATTTTCAAGCTTTTATAAAACTAAAACTAGTTCAGTGTGAATGTGCTTGGGATGATTTTAGCCTGTAATAAAATCATGACATTTACAGCACTTAAATATAGTGAATAAAATTATGGGGAAGAAAAGCATTGTTTGTAATAATGAAAATACTGAACATGTTCGTGATACTTTTTTTTTCTTACCTCAAAAGTGTTGCAGTTTACAGTTGTTCAATAGGTCTGTAGAAAGTATTGTGACTTTTTTCTTTCACATATAAATCTATTGTGCTTGTGTAAAAGTCATAAGGCTGGAATCACACATAGGTTTTTTTTTTATTTTTGAGAAAAACACTGGAGTAGAGCTAGTAACAGTAAGGTCACATACTGTATTAATTAACCACTCTTTTGTATCCACTCTGTTTTAGAGAAGAAAAAAAGAGGATTGTAGTCTGATTGTAGTCTTAAGGCCGCTTTACACGCTACGACATCGTTAAAGCTTTTCTAAGGGGATGGTTCGTTCGGTGTCACAGCGACATCACTAAGCGGGCGCCCAATCAAAGTGGAGGGGCGAAGATGAGCGGGACAAACATCCTGCCCACCTCCTTCCCTCCGCATTGCGGGTGGCCGCAGGTAAGGTGAGTTCCTCGTTCCTGTGGTGTCACACATAGCGATTGTGCTGCCGCAGGAACGACGAACAACATCGTACCTGTGGCAGCAACGATAATTGGGAATAGGGGGGCATGTCACCGATTAGCGATTTTGCACGTTTTTGTGACGATTCAAACTCGCTAATAGGTGTCAAACACAATGTCATCGCTAAAGCAGCCGGCTAAAGCGATATCGTTGGGGTCACGGAATTTGTGACGCACATCCGGCCGCTTTAGCGATGTTGTTATGTTTGACACCTATTAGCGAGTTTGAATCGTCACAAAAACGTGCAAAATCGCTAATCGGTGACATGCCCCCCTATTCCCAATTATCGTTGCTGCCACAGGTACGATGTTGTTCGTCGTTCCTGCGGCAGCACAATCGCTATGTGTGACACCGCAGGAACGAGGAAACTCACCTTACCTGCGGCCACCCGCAATGCGGAGGGAAGGAGGTGGGCAGGATGTTTGTCCTGCTCATCTTCGCCCCTCCACTTTGATTGGGCACCCGCTTAGTGATGTCGCTGTGACACCGAACGAACCATCCCCTTAGAAAAGAGGTGGTTCGCCGGTCACAGCTACGTCGCTAGGCAGGTAAGTATGTGTGACAGGTCCGTGCGATTTTGTGCGCCACGGGCAGCGATTTGCCCGTGACGCACAAACAATGGGGGCGGGTACGCACACTAGCGAGATCGCAGCGTGTAAAGCAGCCTTTAGGGTATGTTAACACATTGCTTTTCTGCTGCTTTTTTTTCTGCAGCAAAACCAGCTCTTTTGACAGTAAAAAAGCTGCTTCCAAAAAGCAGATTTTGCTGCTTTTTTCTGAGTTTTTGCTGTTTTTGGTTTGTCATTCCTCTTCAGTACATATTTAAATAAAGTCAGTTTCATTCACCACAAAAGCAGAAAATGCAGAAAAAGACACAGCAGTATTTTTGTACTTTCTCATGGCATTCAATGGTGAAAAAATCTGCAAAAACGCTGAAAGAACGGACATGCTGCTTCTTTAACAAAATGCAGCAGTTTCGCATTTCAGTAAGGAAAAGAAAGCATGCATGAGATTTCTGAAATCTCACAGCTTATGCTGGTACTGTAAAAAGAAGCTTTTAATTTGCATAAAACTTATGAAAAAAAACATGCAAACAAACTGTAGCAAAGACACAATGTGTGAACATTCCTTAGAATGGCCAAGCCTGCTTCTCTGAACCTTAACCCCTACCCGACAAAGTGAATTACCATTTTTGTGCGTTGTTTTTTTCCCTTCTTAACCTCATAACGACGGCCGTACAACTTAAAGCGGCGGCAAAACAGGGTACTTATTCTGTTCCGCCGCTTTAAAGCGGCGTCCCGAAAAAACCCTGTAGCGCCCCCCAGCGACCAAAAATCTCGGGGGTTTCAGCTAGATGGTGCCGACGCGCGCTGAAAACTCCCGCCGCCGCCGGCTCTGCATTCATTTCCCTCCGATCTGAAATGATCAAACATTTCAGATCGGAGGGAAATGTCCTCCCCTTGACCCCTCCTCCGGTACACTAGAGATCTCTGGTCCCTGGAGCCCCCTCCGGTTCTCCAGAAAAGCCGCCCCCCCTCCCCCCTTCCCACTCCGGAGCGTGGAAGATGGCGGCGCGCAGCGCACAGTAGCGCGCGGCCGCATTCATCCTGCTCTTTCTGCCGCATGTGACACGTCACATGCGGCAGAAAGTTGTCCCCAGGTCCTGCCGTCACCCCCCCAGCCCCCGGTTTTACGTTACCTGGCTGCTGGTGCTCCGTCCCCGCGATCACGCCGCCTCCTTCTTGAAAGCTGGCGGTGCATGCGCAGACAGCGGCTGTCAGCTGGATCCCTGCAAGCAGGGACGCTGACGTCGCTGCTGCACAGGCTGCTCCACTGTGGACCGGGGGAGAGTGAGTGCAGTAATCTGCAGCCACACTCCTCACATGGAGAGACTGCTGTTCTAGAAAATGGGGGGTACATTCTGTGAGCGTGCCCCTCATATTCTAGAATGAGGTTACTGCAGGTCACTCTGCCCTAGGTTGGACCGGGGCAGTGTGAGTGCAGTATTCTCAGATTACTGCACCCACACTGCTCATGGAGAGCTTGCTCTTCCAGAAAATGGGGGATGCGTTCCCTGAACGTGCCCCCCATATTCTAGAAGGTCCAGAGTCGCCGAGGGACCTCCAAAATGGATTACAGCGACCGAAATTTATTTATTTTCAATAAATTGGTAAAAGAGGAATGTTTCGGGGAGTTTTTTTTTCAAATAATTTTTTTTTTTGTCTTTATTTTTTTCTATTACTGACTGGGTTAGTGATGTCAGGTATCTGTTTAGATGCCGTGACATCACTAACCCCAGGGCTTGATGCCAGGTGACATTACAGCTGGTATCAACCCCGTATATTACCCCATTTGCCACCGCACCAGGGCGCGGGATGAGCTGGAGCGAAGCACCAGGATTGGCGCATCTAATGAATGCGCCACTTCTGGGGCGGCTGCGGCCTGCTATTTTTAGGCTGGGAAGAGTCCAATAACCATGGCTCTTCCCACCCTGAGAATACCAGACCCCAGCTGTCTGCTTCACCTTGGCTGGTGATCTAATTTGGGGGGGACCCCACGTTTTTTTATTTTTTTTTTTAAAAAACGCCTGGGGAGCCCTCCAAATTGATCACCAGCCAAGGTGAAGCTGTCAGCTGTGGTCTATAGGCTACAGCTGTCTGCTTTACCCTAGCTGGCTATCAAAAATAGGGGGGACCCCACGTCGTTTATTTTAATTATTAATTTTTTGGGGGGCTAAATACAAGGCTAGGCACCCTTTAGTGCCACATGAAAGGCACTAAAGGGCGCCAGCTTAGAATATGCAGGGGAATGGGACGTTATATTTGTTTGACATCTATCCATTCATCCATTGTAGCATTTTAGGCTATGTGCCCACAATCGGGGTTTGCAACGTTTTGGGCGCAGAGTGTTTTCCCTGCGTCCATAGCGCTGTGTTGTGCAGTAGAAGCACAGTGGAAGGATTTTTAGAAATCCCGTGCCCACTGTGCTTCTTTTCTCCGCAGCATACACTGACGTGCGGCGCAGCTTCCCGAGCCTCCGCATGTCAATTTATGTTGTGAAGATGAGTGTTCTCTGCAGGTAGCATAGAGCTCCACAGCGGCCTGAACCCAAATCCTGGGCATGGGCAGCTGCGTTCTCCCGTGGACAACACTCACATCTCTGCAGGAAGGCTGACACTGTATACTAGACGCCGTGTCGCTGGATCATGGCCACATAGCCTAAAAGTGAGACATTTGTTGCTACAGCAACATTTTTGTGAAGTACCTGTGGATTCAAAATGCTTACTATACTCCTGAATAAAATCCAGTTTCCAAAATGGGGTCACTTGTGGGGGGGTTTCTGCTGTATAGGGACTCAAGGGGCCCTGCAAATGTGACATGGTGCCCGCAATTTATTTCAACTTTTCCAGAATTCAAATGGTGCTCCTTTCATTCCAAGCCCTCCCATTTATCCAAACAGAGGTTTTTGGCCACATGTGGGGTATCCCTGTGCTCATAAGACATTGGATAATAACCTGTGGGGTCCACGGTTTGTTGTTGTCTCTTGAAAAAGTAAGAAATTTGATGCTGAAGCAACATTTTTGTGAAAAAAATGAAAATTTTCAATATGGCAACCTAAGCTTATCAAATTCTGTGAAGTACTCTTGGATTCAAACTGCTCAATATACACCTAGATAAAAGCCTTGAGGTGTATTGTTTCCAAAATGGGGTCATTTGTGGGGGACCTCCACTATTTAGGCACCTCAGGGGCTCTCCAAATGCAACATGGCGTCCGCTATTGATTCCAGCCAATTTTGCAGTCAAATGGCACTCCTTCCCTTCCGAGCCCTGCCATGCACCCAAACAGTTGATTTCCACCACATATAAGGTATCGCCAAACTCAGGAGAAATTGCACAATAAATTTTATGCTGAATTTTTTCCTTTTACACTTGTAAAAAAAAAGCTACCTGGTTGAAATAACAATTTTGTGGTAAAAATGTATTTTTTTATTTTCACAGCTCAACATTCTAAACTTCTGTGAAGTACCTGAGGGTTCAGGGTACTCGCCAAACATCTAGATAAATTCCTTCTGGGGTCTATTTTCCAAAATGGGGCCACATGTTGGGGAGCTTCACTGTATAGGCACCTCAGGGGCTCTCCAAATGCAACATGGCGTCCGCTATTGATTCCAGCCAATTTTGCAGTCAAATGGCACTCCTTCCCTTCCGAGCCCTGCCATGCGCCCAAACAGTTGACTTCCACCACATATAAGGTATCGCCAAACTCAGGAGAAATTGCATAATAAATGTTATGCTGAATTTTTTCCTTTTACTCTTGTAAAAAAAAAGCTACCTGGTTGAATTAACAATTTTGTGGTAAATTTTTTTTTTTTTTTTCATGGCTCAACGTTATAAATTTCTGTGAAGCACCTGGGGGTTCAGGGTACTCACCAAAGTTCTAGATAAATTCCTTGAGGGGCCTAGTTTCCAAAATGGGGTCACTTGTGCGGGGTTTCTGCTGTTTAGGTACCTTAGGGGACCTCCAAATGCGACATGGTGCCCGCAATCTTTTTCAGCCAAACTTCCTTTCCAAAATTCAAATATTGTTCCTTCCGTTCCAAGCCCTCCCATTTGTCCAAACAAAGGTTTCAGACCACATGTGAGGTATCACCGCGCTCATAAAAAAGTGGGTAACAAACCTTGAGGTCAAATGTTTGGTATTACCCTAAAAAAGTGAAAAAATGAATGCTAAAGCAACATTTTTGAGAGATTTATTAAAATTTTCAAAATGACAACGTAACGATAACAAAATCTGTGAAGTACCTATGGATCCAAAATGCTCACTATACCCCTAGATAGAAGCCTTGAGGGGTCTAGTTTCCAAAATGGCATCACTTGTGAGGGGTTTCTTCTGTTTAGGTACCTTAGCGGACCTGTAAATGCAGCATGGTGCCCGCAATCTATTTCAGCCAAATTTGCTTTCCAAAATTCAAATATTGCTCCTTCTGTTCCGAGCCCTCCAATTTGTCCAAACAGAGGTTTCTGACCACATGTGGGGTATTGACGCGTTCATAAGAAAGTGGGTAACAAGTTTTGGGGTCCATTTTGTTGTGTTATTTCTTCTAAAAGTGAATAAATTTGGGTTAGAGCAACATTTTTAGGTAAAATTTAATTTTTGCTTTTTTTCATTCCACATTGCTTTTGTTCATGTGAAGCACCTGAAGGGTTAATAAACTTCTTGAATGTGGTTTTGAGTACTTTGGGGGGTGCAGTTTTTAGAATTGTGTCACTTTTGGGTATTTTCTGTCACCTAGGCCCCTCAAAGTCACTTCAAATGTGATGTGGTCCCTAAAAAAATGGTTTTGTAAATTTTGATGTAAAAATGAGAAATTGCTGATAAACTTTGAACTCTTCTAACTTCCTAAAAAAAAAAATGTTGTTTCCAAAATTGTGCTGATGTAAAGTAGACATGTGGGAAATGTTATTTATTAACTACTTTGTGTCACAGAAATCTCTGGTTTAACGGTATAAAAATTCAAAAGTTGAAAATTGCTAAATTTTCAAAATTTTTGCCAAAATTCATTTTTTTTCATAAATGAACGCAAAAAATATTGTCCTAAATTTGGTACTAACATGAAGTCCAATATGTGACAAAAAAACAATCTCAGAATCACCGGGATCCGTTGAAGCGTTCCAGAGTTATAACCTCATGAAGTGACACTGGTCAGAATTGCAAAGTTTGGTCTGGTCATTAAGGTGAAAATTAGCTCTGTCACTAAGGGGTTAAAAGAGCTGTAACTTTTTTTAATTTTTCCATCCACATAGCCATATGAGATATTTTTTTGTTATTGGATGTGTCATAGTTTTGAGCGACATCATTTATTTTCAAACTCAATATACTGTAAAAAAGGAAGAAAAATTCCATGTGCAATAAACTTGCACAAAAAATACTTTTCTACAATTTTTTAGAGAGTTTTTGCTGTCATGCCAAAAAATGACCTGGTAACATGATTATCCTGATCAGTATAATTACTTTATTTTCTTAGAGAACCCTCAATTGTCAAATCAATTATAGTATGTGCTGCTATAGAATAGTAAGGAATGTTGGCTTCAGTGAAGAGAATGAATGTTACAAAATCATCTGGATAAGATGTCGGCATGGGCAGATACTTGGCAAATGAGATTTAATGTTGATAAATGTAAAGTAATGCACCTAGGACGGAGTAATCCTATAACTACGTATACATTAAATGGAAGTAAACTCGGGACTACAGAACAGGAGAAGGACTTGAGAATTCTGGTTACAAGTAAGCTGAGCAGCAGCACTCAATGTCAAGCAGCAGCTGCTAAAGCAAACAAGATTTTAGGATGTATAAAAATGTATTAGGACGTAGGTGAAAATCGGGTATATACCGCGCTAATACTAGTAATAATAATAGTATATTAATATGATTCCTTTATTGTTCGTACAGGTGTAGGCCTGTACGAACAATTAAGGAATCATATTAATATACTATTGAGTATCAGCGTGGTATATACCCGATTTCCACCTACATCCTATTACATACTCTACACTTCGAGGCTGTAGCTGATACCACTACTCAATGTGTTACATAAGGGTTTTTACTTTCACAACCTGAAAAGGTGAGTGTACCCAGATCCCTTTTGTGTCCGATATCCCTACCGGGTAAGATCCTATTGCGCTCTCTCTTCCACAGCATTTTCTAACAGGATGTATAAAAAGAGAGATTAGATCCCGTGATCCCAACGTATTGTTACCCCTCTATAAATCACTTGTAAGGCCACATCTGGAATATGGGATCCAGTTTTGGGCTCCACATTTTAAAAAGGACATTCAGAAGTTAGAGTCAGTTCAAAGGCAGGCAACTAGACTACTACAAGGGAGGGAAGGCCTCCCATATGTTGACAGGTTGAAAAAGTTAGATATGTTTAGCTTAGAAAAAAGACGTCTCAGAGGAGATCTCATTTATATGTATAAATACATGTGTGGTCAATATAAAGGACTGGCACATAACTTATTTCTTCCAAAAACGATACTAAGGACCAGGGGGCACTCACTGTTGGGGGAAGAAAAGCGATTCCGACAGCTAAATAGGAAAGGGTTCTTTACAGTTAGAGCAGTCAGACTGTGGAATGCCCTACCACAAGAGGTAGTAATGGCAGATACTATAACAGCTTTTAAAAAAGGGCTGGATGATTTCCTCAGTGAACATAACATTGTTGGTTATATATTATTTATAGACAAAATATATAATTGGTGGAGGAAGGAAGAACTAGATGGACCTAGCCCTTTCTTTCAACCTATGTAACTATAAATGGAACTAAGGGACTAAGTAATGTAAACTCACTGACATGTTGTAGGTGCTGTGCATGTCACCAACTAGTGCCAGGTGTCTCCCTTAAGGGCTAGTTCAGATGGGCGTATTATATGGATATTTACTGTCCAAGTTTAAACCCATAAAGAGGAGTAGCAGCACTTTGCCCATTGTTAGTGAATAGGACTTTCAGTTGAAAAGGTTATCACATAGACTGTGGAATCTGCTGAGTTTTGGGATTCATCACAGACCAAGGGTCCATGTAGAAAAAAAAATCACAGTATGCACTAGTCTTCTGTACAATGGATGAGCTCTTCCATTCAAGTCTATGGGTGCTAAAAGAAAAATCAGATCCCATGTGAATCATATTTTTACAGATACATTGCTTTTATTAATCTAGGAAACTGTATTTGGTCATATATATTTTAAATTGATGATGTATAAATATGGATGTCAAATGAGTGTCACATGGACATAAAAATCATATAAAAATGGATGCAGATGGAATTTTGAAAACAATACCAATGAATATTGTCAGTTTTAAGACAAATAGCACAATTTTCCATACATTCATCTGAATCTCCAGCATAACTGTGCTCATGAAAGGGTGAATGGCAGCATTTTGACTGTTCTATGGCAACTGAGCAAGTAGAGGGACTGTAGCTCTGGCTAGGGTCATTCAATTCACATACTGCCTCTGTCACCATACCAGCCTGACAAGTGTAGTCAGCACTGATATAATATACAGGAACGCTGCCTGCACGTGAAATTATATATATATATATATATATATATATATATATATATACATACCCCCTGTCAGCCCTCTGAGCTTATGAGGGGTCAGAGTCATCATACATGGTGAGAATAGGAGGATAGCACTTGCTGAATGCAGAGAAGAGCCGTGAATAAGAGCTACACCGTCCTCTTCGCACATGCTCCCCCTTGTGGTGAGAATAGGGAGAAACAGTCAATGTATAGCAGTTTAGGCAGGATAAATCTAGAATGCTGAACCTATGAATGATGGCTCATCGTTGTATTTAAAAAGCCATAGGTATATATTGCACTGATAAAAGGAACAATTAAATATTTTATTTTTTCAAAAGCATACAATCCAACCACATTAACAAAAACAGAACTACACATTTTTTCAGCAGATTAATATATAGAATATAATTGACAGTTGTTAATGTCAAGGTCAGTGCTAAGTTATATAGCTCATCACTTTCAAAATCATTTAAGGGATTTTATAGCCTTTCTCTTAAAGCAAAAGCATCATATTTTTGATGCCTCAAAACTGAGTCAGATTTTTGCTATTTTAATAAGGTATATCTTGCTTTTTTAGAGAACATGTCCAGTACCAACAATGGGTAAGCAATGAGAAGAAATAGGATGTGTGGAAAGGTGAAGAAGTCTGGAATGGTGCATGAAAAGAGAACAAATGTATTTGCAAAGATTAACGATTTTAGTTATAGAACACACTGCAATCCTTGAAATATCCCTTTAACAATTTTGACATTATTATTAAAGGAGAGGACATAAAAAAACAGTTTTTCTCTAAGGAAAATACTTCAATAAATCTGGTGAGGGAAGATAGGTCATTGTATAACTCTTTTCTCTATAATATATTGTTGCAGAGATAGATTAACCAGCATGCCAAGAATATCTGAGCAGCTGAAATGGATAGTCAAATCTACTATAGAAGTGCTTAGTCTTAAGGGCCCGTTACATGCTACGATATATCAAACGATATGTCGTCGGGGTCACGTCGTTAGTGACGTACATCCGGCGCTGTTTCACATATCGTAGCGTGTGACAGCTACAAGCGACTGTGAACGAGCAAAAATACTTACCTTATCGTTGCTCGTTGACATGTCGCTCATTTTCAAAAAAATCGAACGTCCTTCTGCGCCGGTTGTTCATCGTTCCTGAGGCAGCACACATCGCTACGTGTGACAACCCGGGAACGACGAACACAGCTTACCTGAGTCCCGCCGGCAATGCGGAAGGAAGGAGATGGGCGGGATGTTTACGTCCCGCTCATCTCCGCCCCTCTGCTTCTATTGGGCGGCCGCTGTGTGACGTTGCTGTGACACTGAACGTCCCTCCCCCTTTAGGAAGAGGATGTTTGCTGCCCACAGCGAGTTCGTTTGGAAGGTAAGTACATGTGACAGGGGTTTACGACTTTGTGCGACACGGGCAACAAATTGCCCATATCGCACGAACGATGGGGGCGGGTGCGATCGCACATGCGAACGCACAATAATTTGTCCCGTGTAAAGCGGCTTTTATTGTCCTATTCTGTGGAAGTGTTGACTAGGCTTCAACAAACCTGTGGTTTACTCTACATCCTCTTGCACAACATTACCTTAGGCCTCCAACACAGATCCGTTAAATCCACACACGTGTAATATGGGCCATTTTTCAGGTCCGTGATCCATTTTTATGTCTGTTTTTATGGTCCGTGTGGCATCCGTGTGAACGTCGTATGCTAGCCGTGTGTGCGTGTGTATTGCCCCTGTGTGCGTGAGATTTGTAACTGACGTGAAGGCTGAACTAAATGGACCTAGGTCTTTCTTCAACCTAAGTAACTATGTAACTATGTGTGAATGTGTTTTACGTGTGAAATGTTCTGTGTGTGATGTAAAATGACGTTGATGCTTACCCGCAGACAGCAGACAGAGTCGCACGCTGAGAATGAACTCGGGTGAACTTCACCCGACTTCATTGTCATACTGCGGCTCTGTCTGTGTCGCGTCATGATTAGCGGTCACCCGTGAAGGACTCACCGGTGACCGCTAATCCCCTGAGTGCCTGCAGTGAGCAGCGCGATTAGCGCTGCTTTCACTCAGATTACCCGCGGCTAGCTGGATCCTCCACCCGTGACCGCAACTCACCTGTGACTTCATTGCTGTCACTCGAGCGACTTGCTGTCACAGTTGGAGGATCCAGCAGTGGCTGCGAGTAACCTGAGTGACGTCATCGCTGATCGCGCTTCTCACCTCAGTTGCTGCGTGGAGCTGTCAGGAGCGGCGGTGTTCTTCTGCCGCTCCTGTCACCTTCATGTATCAGAGCTGGAAGCGATGCGAGACCTCCGTGGATTACGCCGGACATGGATGGGTATTTGGGGCTTAATAAATTGGTGAATGAGGGTATTTGTTATTGTTTTTTTATTGAAAATAAAGGATTTTTCGTTGTGTGTGTTTATTTACTGTAACTTACAGATTAATCATGGAAGGTATCTCAGTGAGACGCCTGCAATGATTAATCTAGGACTTATTGGCAGCTATGGGCTGCCATTAACTCCTTATTACCCTGATTGCCAATGCACCAGGGCAATTCGGGAAGAGCCGAATAGAGTCCCAGAACTGTCGCATCTAATGGATGTGGCATTTCTGGGCGGCTGCTGGCTGATATTGTTAGGCTGGGGGGATCCCCATAACGTGGATCTCCCCATCCTCAGAATACCAGCCTTCAGCTGTGTGACTTTACCCTGGCTGGTATCAAAATGGGGGGGGACCGCATGTCGTTTTTTTAAATCAATTATTTATTTTTTTTACTGCACATTATAGACCCGCCCACCGGCAGCTTTGATTGGTTGCAGTGAGACAGCTGTCACTCAGCATGGGGGCGTGTCTCACTGCAACCAATCAGAGGTGCCAGTGGGCGGGGAAAGCAGGGAATACGAGATTTATTAATGAGCGGCCAGTTTTTTCAAAATAGTAAAAGCCGCCAGAGCAGTGTGAATGCCGTGTAGCGCCGCGTCGGGGATCGGTAAGTATGAGAGAGGGGGGTGACTGACCGACAGACAGAGAGAGGGACATACAAGACAGAGAGAGAGACAGACAGAGAGAGACCGACCGACGGACTGAGGGAGATTGACCGACATACACAGGAAAAGAAAGAATCACCGACATCGCTAGAAAAAAGTACAAAACGTACACGGATCATACTGAGATGCATCCGTGTCACGTACTTGTGCGCACCAAACCATTGACTTTCATGATGTCCGTGTGTGCGTGTTCTGTGCAGAAAATGGACATGATGCCGTGAAAAATGGAAACACATACGGAGCACAGTGACGGACACACGGACATTATGAAAAACGTAAGTGTGACCTCAAACATAGATTAACATTGGTGCATATTTGTCCGTGTCTCCGGTATATACGGAAACGGACCAAACACGCACATGTTACACGGATGTGTGTTGGAGGCCTTAGGCTGGATTCACATGATTGTATAGCATCTAATGCTAGTGCATAAAATGCGATATGCTAATGACCCTCGGCTCCCGCTGTGCTGCCAGCGTGAGCCGGGTTAAGATATAACGTCTGGAACACCATTCTAAGTCTGAACTGGGTGCAAAGACCCAAAAAAACTTCCCTATATAAAGAGGTGTTCTATGGCCGCTCCTGTCAGCTTCATGTAGCAGACCTGGATGTGTCGTGGGACCTCGTGAGGATTACGCCAGACCTGGAGGGGTATTTGGGGATTTTAATAAAGTGGTGAAAGAGGGTGTTTTTTTGTCTTTTATTCCAAATAAAGGATTTTTTTCGAGTGTAGGTGTTTATTTACTTCACTTACAGGTTAATCATTGGGGGTGTCACATAGACGCCTGCCATGATTAAAAAAGGACTTAGTGGCAGCTATGGGCTGCCATTAACTTCTTATTACTCCGTTTGCCACCGCACCAGGGCAATTCTGGATGAGCCGGGTAGAGTCCCGGGACTGTCGCATCTAATGGATGCGACAATTCTGGGTGCTTGCTGGCTGATATTTTTAGGCTGGGGGGCTCTCCCTAACGTGGGGCTCCCTATCCTGAGAATACCAGCATTCAGCTATATGGCTTTACTTTGGCTGGTATCAAAATTGGGGGGACCGCACACCGTTTTGTTTTAATTATTTATTTATTTTACTGCACTACATAGACCCACCCACCGGTGGCTTTGATTGGTTGCAGTGAGACAGCTGTCACTCAGCGTGGGGGCCCGTCTGAACACAACCAATCATAGGCACCAGTGGGTGGGGGAAGCAGAGAATACGAGATGGAATAATGAGCTGGAGAAGCCGCCAGAGCAGTGTGACAGCCGTGCAGCGCTGCACCGGTGATCGTTCAGTGATCAGTGAGTATGAGAAAGGGGGGAGAAGGAGAGACCGACATACAGAGAGAGACTGAAAGACCTGCATTCTGTTTGTCAAAAAAGTGATTTGGTTTGAGAGCTGTTCTGGCGACTGCGTAAAAGCCACGTGCTGCTCTGAGCACGTTATTCCAAGACACCAGAAATGCAGTCACGCACCTTCTACAGGCTGTGCCCATACTTTTTCTGCCTTTTCCCATCCATTTCAGCCTTTTCCTCAGTCAACACAGCTCACCGATTGGTCCAACGTGAAATTATTCGGGTTTCCCATTATATTAGGTGTCGAATATTCGCGAATACGCGAATAGCGTCGACCTATTCGGATATTCGTCGTAGCGGATATTTTGGTATTCGATCATCCCTACTGCTGATTTTAGTCTTGAATCCATCTTTTGTTTTTCATATTTTGTCAATAATTATATAAACTGACAACTAGTAAAAACCAATTGACTTGTATCGTTAGACGTAACCCTCTAGGAATGTACGTGGTAACCAGCAAAGAGAGATAATATTTAAATGATAAGTTAAAAATGCAGGGATAAGATTACAAGACAAAATATAACAAGAGACAAATCTGTTATCCCTAAAGTTTCGGCACTAGGCATAAATTTGTACCAAAAAAAGAATAAAAGGTACTCAATAATGAAGTTCAAAAAGTTAAACTATGTTGGTAATAAATGCTTCAATCTCACCCAATACTTAGGAATGAGCACAGTAATGCCTTGAGCCTCAGGGGGACAGTATATACAGTTAGGTCCAGAAATATTTGGACAGTGACACAAGTTTTGTTATTTTAGCTGTTTACAAAAACATGTTCAGAAATACAATTATATATATAATATGGGCTGAAAGTGCACACTCCCAGCTGCAATATGAGAGTTTTCACATCCAAATCGGAGAAAGGATTTAGGAATCATAGCTCTGTAATGCATAGCCTCCTCTTTTTCAAGGGACCAAAAGTAATTGGACAAGGGACTCTAAGGGCTGCAATTAACTCTGAAGGCGTCTCCCTTGTTAACCTGTAATCAATGAAGTAGTTAAAAGGTCTGGGGTTGATTACAGGTGTGTGGTTTTGCATTTGGAAGCTGTTGCTGTGACCAGACAACATGCGGTCTAAGGAACTCTCAATTGAGGTGAAGCAGAACATCCTGAGGCTGAAAAAAAAGAAAAAATCCATCAGAGAGATAGCAGACATGCTTGGAGTAGCAAAATCAACAGTCGGGTACATTCTGAGAAAAAAGGAATTGACTGGTGAGCTTGGGAACTCAAAAAGGCCTGGGCATCCACGGATGACAACAGTGGTGGATGATCGCCGCATACTTTCTTTGGTGAAGAAGAACCCGTTCACAACATCAACAGAAGTCCAAAACACTCTCAGTGAAGTAGGTGTATCTGTCTCTAAGTCAACATTAAAGAGAAGACTCCATGAAAGTAAATACAAAGGGTTCACATCTAGATGCAAACCATTCATCAATTCCAAAAATAGACAGGCCAGAGTTAAATTTGCTGAAAAACACCTCATGAAGCCAGCTCAGTTCTGGAAAAGTATTCTATGGACAGATGAGACAAAGATCAACCTGTACCAGAATGATGGGAAGAAAAAAGTTTGGAGAAGAAGGAACGGCACATGATCCAAGGCACACCACATCCTCTGTAAAACATGGTGGAGGCAACATGATGGCATGGGCATGCATGGCTTTCAATGGCACTGGGTCACTTGTGTTTATTGATGACATAACAGCAGACAAGAGTAGCCGGATGAATTCTGAAGTGTACCAGGATATACTTTCAGCCCAGATTCAGCCAAATGCCGCAAAGTTGATCGGACGGCGCTTCATAGTACAGATGGACAATGACCCCAAGCATACAGCCAAAGCTACCCAGGAGTTCATGAGTGCAAAAAAATGGAACATTCTGCAATGGCCAAGTCAATCACCAGATCTTAACCCAATTGAGCATGCATTTCACTTGCTCAAATCCAGACTTAAGACGGAAAGACCCACAAACAAGCAAGACCTGAAGGCTGCGGCTGTAAAGGCCTGGCAAAGCATTAAGAAGGAGGAAACCCAGCGTTTGGTGATGTCCATGGGTTCCAGACTTAAGGCAGTGATTGCCTCCAAAGGATTCGCAACAAAATATTGAAAATAAAAATATTTTGTTTGGGTTTGGTTTATTTGTCCAATTACTTTTGACCTCCTAAAATGTGGAGTGTTTGTAAAGAAATGTGTACAATTCCTACAATTTCTATCAGATATTTTTGTTCAAACCTTCAAATTAAACGTTACAATCTGCACTTGAATTCTGTTGTAGAGGTTTCATTTCAAATCCAATGTGGTGGCATGCAGAGCCCAACTCGTGAAAATTGTGTCACTGTCCAAATATTTCTGGACCTAACTGTATGCACTGGAGTTTCTTTTTCAATTATCCCTGTCGTACCCCATGCATGACAATGGCAGTATCAACATGCAATACTAGACTATACTCCTCACGAAAGAAAATATTATTTCTCCGATGTTTCTACCTGAATGGTGAGGAGTCATCAAAGGAAATTACATGTTGGGGCAAAAAGATATGATGGAAAAATATCAGACTGTGTACCAGATGGCTATAAAGGTATAGAAGGGCCTGATGTTCTCTATCTCTGCTAACCTGGCTTTCTTTAGAAAGACCCCACAGATTTGGGCTCATCCCACTAACTGCCCGTACTCCTTCCCCGTGGGCAAAACACTACTCTGTCAACTCCCGGTGAGGTTACCATACCACGATAAGATTGTATTGGGTTCTTAACAGACAACAGCAACTCATCTATTAAAGGCTATGTTTCAATATTAGACTATAGTTATATATACTTTTGCTTTTTTTATTTAAGCAAATGGTATTATTTGAGGTATTTAGCATGACTTTCATATTTAACTATATTTCTGAAAACAGTTTTCATAGCCACTAGTAAGATCCCTACTTTCCTATTTGATCTGTTGTTGGCACTTCTTCCTTTACCTATAGAATCATTTCCTCAATGTCCTCTTCAGTTTTATGGGAGTCCAGCATGACTTTTAAATGTGAAGGTTACTTCAAGATAAAGTTCTGCAGTCATTAATAAGCATAATTTTTGCTGAGGAGCGTTGGTACATTTTAAGGTCCTGGCATCCTGACGCATCCCTTTATTTGCATTTGTGAGTGACCTCTTCCTCTGATATCCTCTATACTCCATTTCAATATGTTGTTGAGATAAGCAACTTTTGACATTCCTGCAGAATTACAGTTCATCTTTCTCTTCCAGAGATGAAATTATACTGTGTTTCAAACACAAAGGAACAAAGGAAATGTCTTTTACAATATATGATGCACAAAATGATCATTCTTAAAACTGAACTACTGTATCATCTCTTCATAAAGCTACACTGCTGTATTAAAATAAGTCATGGGCTCATTTATATTACACTGAATATAGAAATAAAGTTTTATTCTAGTATATAATATATATATATTTTTTTCATATATAAATGCATGGTGTGCAATTCAACTACTTCAACAAATGTAGAATTACATAATATTTTTTTAGCAAGTTTATATACGTTATCATATGAAAATTGTTTGTGTCAAGGCTACTGTTCATTTATGTAGCTTAATACTTCCAGTAATTAAAGGATGTTTCTAAAAAAAACAAATAACTAACGTGTTCCAAAGTGATACATCAAAATTATGCTATTTTCTCACTATTTTAATTCAATTATTATATTTTTTTTCAATATATGAAATGTTAGGCTAGAGATACATAGCTAGCTAGCTAGATAGATAGATAGATAGATAGATAGATACATCATTTTATATAGTTCTGTTACATATTATGGAACCAATTCATCATAACTGATGTTTTGCAAACCAGGATTAACTGTGTGATGTCATAAGATTCTCCGAATTCATTGAGAAGTGTGTCCTGCTTAATGAATTTGGTGCATCTTTCACATATAATGTGCGACTTCCAGAAATGTTATGCCAATTAGGGACTGAAATACAGTTCTCATGTGATTTGTCATGAATTAGTCAGCTGTGCTTAGTCACACCATGTCTCACCCCAGATCCACTCACTTTCTAAAGGTCGGTGGAGCTGGCGGCTCAAATTGGCAAAAAATACTAAAAGAAAGAATTTTTTGCTCAACTTCAAAATTGCGTATTTCAATGTGTTTTAGATCAGAATTCTGGTGGAAACACCTTAATGTGGTAAAATAGAAGTTTACTTGTAATGACAGAGTGTGCTTGGCACTTCTTGTTACTCGATAAAGCATCAGGATGCTTGACATGCTTGATGCTCAGCTGATTATCGGGGGTGCTTGAGCGCAATGTTCGAATCTCCACCCTGCATGTTTTGCGGCTGTTTTCCGACCACTAAACATGCTGGGGTTGCCTAGCAATGATGGTAGTGCTATAAACACTTTTGCTACTGGCATTACTCTAATTGGCCAGTGTCATCACATCACCGGGTCTTATATGAGACCCAAAGGGTGCAATGTTTGGCATGCTGCAATTAAGGAAAAGTTGATGAAGGAGAGACAGCTTAGAGAGGGAAATTTACATAGGCAGGGTTTTACACTTGCAACCTTTAGTGTTTCTAATGGGTGTTTTAGTCTGAGTTAATTTAATAAAGAAATAAAAAAATTTAAACAATTGCAGGGGGTCCCTTCTATTTTTGATAACCAGCCAAGGTAAGGCAGACAGCTGCTTTACCTTTATTGATTATCAAAAATTGTAGGACCAAGCATCAAGTTTTCTACTTATTTATTGGGTTAAAGCAGGCTAAACTGTGTTTAACGTGGTTTAACCTAATAAATTAATAATTTAAAAATCAGCATGGGGTCCCTTCCCTTTTTGATCACCAGTCAAGTTAAAGCAAACACTTAGCTTAACAATATCAGCCAGCTGTCACTCGCAATTGCTGCACCCATTAGATGTGACAGTCCCAGAACTTTACCTGGCTCATATAAAATACCCTGGTGCGGTGGCAATCAGGATAATAGAGAGTGGTGATCACAGCCTGCCATCTGCTGTGAGGCTGTGTGTCTAGGCAGCTCCTGGCAGAGCACACAGCTCTGACAAGAGGAGCTACTGAGGTCAGTAAATGCTGCAGCGAGTAATGATCACATCTTGCCATCTGCTGTGAGCCAGTGTTTCTCGGCACCTCCTCCTGGCAGAGCAAACAGCTACCGAGGTCAGTACATACTGCCGCGAGTGGTGATCACAGCCTGCCATCTGCTGTGAGCCAGTGTGAATTGGCAGCTCCTCCTGTCATAGCACACAGCTCTGACAGGAGGAGCTGCCAAGGACCGAGGTCAGTACATGCAAGCAGTGACCTGGTCCCCGCAGTATGGCATGTCCCCCAGAAGTGACATCATGGGTTCCCCAGCATTCACTCTGATTGACATGCCAGCAGATTGCGCAACTCACTTCACTTGCAGCCTGAACCTCACCGTGAGTAGTGCTGTTCTATTGCGCTCACTGTGAGCTTCAGATGTAGCAGTGCTGTTGTGGCTGGGACCTCGTGTGGAATATGTCGGACCTGCATGTGTGTATGGGGGGTTAATAGAGTGGTGAAAGATGGTGCTTTTTGGTATTTTATTCCAAATAAAGAATTTTTTGGTATTTTATTTTCTTTCACTTACAGATTAATGATGAGAGGTGTCTCAGAGATGCCTGCCATGATTAATCTAGGACTTAGTGGCAGCTGTGGGCTGCCATTAATTCCTTATTACCCTGATTGCCATTACACCAGGGCATTTGAGATGAGCCGGGTAAAGTTAGCTGCTGGCTGATATTTTTAGGCTGGGGGGTTTCCAAAAACATGGGTCTTCCTAGCCTGAGAATACCAACCCTCAGCTGTGAGGCTTTATCTTGGCCGGGTATCAAAAATGAACCTGAGAGAGAAAGACAGAGACAGAGAGAGAGAATAAGTGGTGTTATACTGTGACATCTTTATTCCCATAAACCATATGTGAGTCGAAATGCATGCAGGCATATTCTCCAGGCTCCCCTCATTCACTTTCATGACTTTCCCATCCATTTCAGCCTTTTTCTCAGGCCCCCAGAACTCCCTGTTCAGTCCATCAAAAAATTACTCGGATTTCCCATTGACTTGCATTATACTCACTATTTGTAACAAATACACAAGTATTACAAAGTACTCATTACGGGTATAGCAAATACGAATATTGCGATACTCGCTCAACTCTAATTATACTATGAGCATCGGTCCTGCTCGATTTGAGTAAAGAGAACTCAAGCATTTTAGTGCCCCTAATTTTTACATATGTTCTGAAACTATAATAGTGAGTCCAGATATGGTGGATCTGAACATGCATTATAGTATATATATATATATATATATATTATTATATTATTTTACATGTATATTAGATTTTAAAAAAGATATTCCTACTTAAAGGAAATTTTCTTTATGGGAAAACATGCATGTCATGAATTTTCAGATCCCTGGCATTCATTCTGTAGAAGAACTGACTCAAAAGCTTGATCTCTAAAGATTGCACCTTTGGAATCTGCAGTGAATTTTAAGCACAGTTCCAGGTAAAATCCTCATGTAACATGATTAAATTTTGTTTCACATATTTAGATTTTCTATAATTGTCTTTAAAATATTTGCCTGACTTGCTACAAAATGTCAACTATAACAATCGATAATTACTTTTTGGACTTGTCTTTTTCACGAAGGATATTCTTTTTTTCTCTTTTCGCACAATCTCTTTTGCATCATTACCTTTGAAAGTTTTAGCAGTGGAAGATGATTCATTACATGGCTTGGGCTTTGTTAACAAGTTAATTTCTTAGTTACCAGGTCCGTTTTCGCAGATAAGAATACATAGCTAATTTTTACAGTATGATTGCCTTATAGACAATATGTTTAAAGGGCATTTGGCAGAACATTTTTGCAATATAATCTGAGGGAAGCAAGAGGTAGAAGTTGAGGCACTGATTTCAGGGATGTTTCACTTCTTTGGTTGTGTGCTGTTGTTTCAATACAATGCATGTTTTATCAGCTAGAGAAATTCTCAAATTGTCTCTTCAGGAAGGAAGGAGACGAACTTTAGTGTCATCTAATGGAAGTAGCAATCGTAAAAGTCAAAAGTGGCCCTTTAATGAGTCTTTTCATATAATTTAGGATTTATGCCAGATCAGAACCTCAATTTGCCCCTTGTCAGTGAAAAGTACGAGATCTGATCCGGCTGTATGAGAAGCCATAGTGGGGTCTAAGGGAAAATAAGGGGTCTAAGGAGAAAAGTTTTCTCCTTAGACCATCAGCTAGAGATTAACACTGATGGAACAGGGGTCTACTTGGTACCTTGCCCAACCACACACCCCCGCGGAGATTAGCAGCGTGCTGTTAATATACAATGTACACAGATAGCTGCTATGAGGGTAAAAAGGTGTATTTCAGCTCACCACTATAGGATTGAATTCCAGGAGGAGAATCCTGACGGTGCTCGCAGGACTAGGAAGGCTTTGAATAATCAATCAAGGGTGGGTTCGCAGCACAAAACATCCATGGGACTTTAGAAGTAAGAATAAAAATGTCAAATTTATTTCATAAGTTAAAAGGTAAAACTTAATTCCTCCGATCAACGCGTTTCAGACGCGATCGTCCTTAGTGACAATCATGACTATGGACGATCGCGTCTGAAACGCGTTGATCGAAGGAATTAAGTTTTACCTTTTTACTTATGGAATAAATTTGAAGTTTTTATTCTTACTTCTAAAGTCCCATGGATGTTTTGTGCTGTGGACCTACAGATAGCTGCTAGTCAAGGGTGTGAGTAGGGTAAGCATTCTGAGTCCTACTACATCTAAAAACTCTGATTCTGTCACAACTGCTGCACCCCATAGACTAAGTGAAACATCATTAGAATCAGAGTCTCTTTTCCTACAATATGCTGCTCTCAAATAATGCAGCAAAAACCTCTTGAAAGATTCTTGTAATTCACATTAATGATTTAGACCATAATTAGAAAAACTGCCTAAAATAACATCTTTTTTGCAAACAAAAAAATTAAAACTCATATTTAATTTGAGATTTAATTTCTTAAACTCGACTGTTAAATTAAAAACTGCAGTGTGATTTGTTGAAATGTATAGAAAGGCACTACGTCTATTTTTTAGGCACTTTGTCTACAAAATGCGGCAGTCACAATATACTCATAGCTCATGATATATGCTAATTTTTTTTCCCTTTAAGAATTTACTAGACATATAAATCAATCAAGTGTAACATGTATGTCCCTATTTCTTTTTTTCTTTTAAGCTTTGCTACGTATATAAATCACTCAAGTGCAGCGATTATTTAAAATTCTCATTTTAAAGTTTTGGATTGCTGATTAATAACACAATCATTAAAATTAAATTAGTAAGTAATCAACATAATTAAAGTGTCGGTAACTGATGGGAGTTGAAGTTCACGCTGCATTTAGATAGTCAACTTTCAATAAACCTGTACCATGAATTTTCCTTGCACTCTGGCATGCTTAATTAACGTAGCTTTATACCACGGTTCAGTTTAAGGGCAAGTCCACCATGAGATGTTAATGCACATTAACAAAAGAATGCCAAATTACGTTGATAATTTATGATAACGCAACGAAAACCCAAAAGGGAAAGGCATATTAAATCAAAATTAAAGTGCAGCAGTATGTAAAATATTATGTTAGACATAGTGAAGATGTCAGTGAATATAGGTTGTTGCAACTAGTACTTTAATGGTGTCACAATCTGTAGCTTTAACAAATTACACTAATTGGCATGTAATGTTGGGTATACTTTAGGGGGCATGGGGCATTTAGAAATAACACTGAATGAAATAAATGTCAAAGTGCTAAATGGCTTTAACACTACAATGCATTTTCATAAAACATGTGGTATACTACCAGCAGTAGTTCATTCTTTTGAAATAAAATAAAGTTTTAATGCTAGTTAACATTAATATGAAAGTATTTATTTAATTTTCCGGTATTTCTGCCGGCAGAACCATGCGAGAGCTTGATTTTTGTGGAATGAGTTGCAGTTCTCATTGGTAGACTTTTTGGGCACATAACGATTTTTGATTACTTTATATTCCATTTTTTTAGCCAGAACGAAAATGAAACAGCAATTCAGGAATTATTTATTTTTTAATGCCATTCAATGTGCCATTGAATGTGTGATAACATTAATAAGACATATTTCATTCTACGGGTCAGTACGATTACACCGATACCACGTTTATGTTTTTTTAATGTTTTGCAGCTTTTAAAAACAATTTTATAGAAAAAAAATTCTTTCTACATTGCTATATTCTGAGAGCTGTAGCTTTTTTACTATTCCATGGACGTAGCTGTTCGGAGGCTTATATTTTGGGACAAGATGACATTTTTAGCTAAACCATTTTATATACATGCATCTTTTTTATCGTGTTTTTTGGGTGGTATGATTAAAAAGCCACGTTTTTTACAGTATTCACTGAAGGGTATAACTAGTCTCTCAGTTTTATATAGTGGGTTGTTCTGAACAAATTTGGTTGTTCTAATAGCAAATATGTGTACTTTTGTGTTAATTTTTGTTTTTACATAAAAATATGTATTTTATTACTAGAATATTTTTTTCTTTTTTTGTTCTCTAGTTGTGGTTTTTTAAAAATATTTTTACAATTTTCAAAAACTTTTTTTTTTACTTTTTTACCTAGTTGCATGCTGAGATATCAACTATCTTTGCTCTGATCGTTGATCCTCTGCTCTGCAATGCCTTACTGGCACACAGGCAGTAGGCATGTTAGGCCCGTTTCACACATCCGGCATGCATGCAGTACAGTCCATTCATTTACAGTGGAAGCCTGACACCATCTGGTTGTGTGCTTCATTCACAACCACATTTGTCCGCATGGTGTCGCGCTTACACTGTAATTTAATGTACTGTACTGTACTGCATGCGTGCCGGATCTGGCATCTGGCGAAATGCCGGATGTGTGAAACGACCTTAGATCCTGATCAAGGCAGACCTCTCAGGCCTCTGTACGTGGATAACCATGTGGACATTTTTGGGCTAAGGGTCACCATGGAGGCCATTGGCACAAATTAATCGCAATTGAGTTGTGCTGATCTACAAAGCCGATCAATGCTGCTGTTGCTATTTACAGTGGCATCAGAGGGGTAAAACACCCACAAGCACTGACCATGGATGTTACAGCAGGACGTTAGCTATCACACCTGCTGATTTCACCAGCTCTCTTTCTCTCACTCTCTCGTGAGTTGGCATTATTGTAGCACTGTTCATATATTGCAGTTTGCTGGAATGCACCTCTCTCGGCACCATACATGTACAGTGGATGTCATGAAGGGGTTAATTCAATCTGGACTTTACTATTTCACTGTGTTTGAACTCTAAAGGAGGCAATATTCATTAGTTGAATATATGTTAATAATTAAAGAAATGATTGTCTGGTGAACAATTGTTAAACTAATGCAGCCATACATACTTTGGTCCATGTTTACCTTCACAGTCATTTCACCTGGCCACATACTGGGAAACAAAATAACAATTTTATAGAACAATCTTTCAAAGAAGAAAAGATTTTGAATCCAACAGATGATAGAATTCTGTGGCTGGTCTGCTAAGAAAATGGCTAATTCTTAGCCTTTAGTAATTAACCATTTTGTTTGAAATCATTCATTATAATCAATCAAAGTATCTATGGACACCCAGGGCCACCATCAGTGCATTACTGCCCTTACAGGTGTATAGAGCTCAGTGAAGAGGGGGGCCTGGGCTAATTACTTAGATTTATTAAACTACGGGTCCCAGTCATAGCATGATAGCCAGCCTGCAGATACTAAATATCATGCAGATACTGGATGAAGCACACTGATCTGCCTCTCACTGCCACTGGCACCACCACATGGCTAATTTGCATGTGACAGCACATCCCATGCAAATCAGCCATGTGGTGGCACGCACTGACCGAGCATAAAGTATCTGCAGCCTTGGGGGCCGGCTATGTCTGACATCATCAGTGATCTGTTGCTTTCGCCACTTTATTCTGGGTAAGTGCGCACCACCAGATGGCTAATTTGCATGTGTTCAGGCACATTGTATGCAAATTAACCATGTGGTGGTACCAGGGGCAGTGGGGCAGAGCAGTGCACATCATTCTTGCCCAGCATGCAGCAGCGTGATGAAGTTATCGTGCTGCAACCTCATTCCATTGCTGTGGGCCATGTGGAGGCAGAGGTGGCGAGGAACGATAGTGCTCCATTAAGGACCTGAGGATTATGTTTACTAACAATTACTTTGGAATAGGGGAAATTGTGAAAGGGGACACAGTATTGCTAGGAACAGTGTGTGGGGTTATATTATAGAGAGGGGAATTGTGTGTCAGGATATTACACAGAGGGGCAATGTGTTGGGTTATATCATACAGATGGGCAATGTGGAGAGTTGTATTGTACAGAGGGCAGTGTGTGGGGGCTATTATACAGAGCGGCAGTGTGGAGTGATATTATACAGAGAGGCAGTGTGTGGGGGATAATGTGATAATGTACAGTGAGGCATGGTGGGGGTGTATTATACAGAGGGGCAGTGTGAGAGAGATTATGGAGAGGGGCTGTGTATGGGGTTTATTATTTTGATTTATTTCTTGGGGAAATGCTTCATTTTTTAAACAATTTTAAGGGAGCCAACACTGTTAGCCATGACTGTATATATATATATATATATATATATATATATATACACACACATAAAAAAAGCAAGCTGATGGTGTTTCATGGGAACTGTTGATGTGTGATTGGTGAGAATGTGGTGCAGAAGTGGAGATTTTCCAAGAGTGGCGGTTAAACTATGGAAGGTTTGAGGGGTGGAGGTGGAGCTGGGGTAGAACCTGGGTGAAGTCTCAAGGTGTCCCAAAACGTTTGACAGTATGGTTGCCTGAAATTAGTGGTGACAGCCCTGAAGACACTTTAAGAATAGGTTCCTGTAATCCTATTCTTTATGATCGCTGATGACATGTCACCACTCTTTCTCCTCACATGACAGCAACAGTCAATGGTTTTCACTATGTATGTCATCAAAATGGATGTTAATTGATGTCATTCTCATGCATGTGAAGTAGATCTGCTCTAATAACATAGAGAAGAGAGGGACCCCAATACTAGGCAGTGTGGAAATGCTGCCGATTTGTTATTTTAAGTATATTACATTTTTTAGAGCTTTTTTGATTGTGAAACTGTAGGAACCAAAACTCTTTTAATTATTCATGATATACCAAAATTTTATTTTCTATCGAACAACAATCAACAACCCACTTTAGATAGAGTTATTACAATTCAGGTTTTGGTCATTTCACATTTAACTGTATCATTTTAATAGCCGTGTAGGCTTGTTGAAGCTGATTTATAACTGCAGGAACACATTTGTTATTTCTGAACTATTTGAGAAAAACAAGATGAATTGATCTCTGGTGACAGCATGACAGTTATGAGAATCAAATGTTCTTCTACAGTTTGATGAAGTGAAACCTGAAATTTAACTATAATTTAAATGAATGCTAGCAATCTGATATAATGATAGCAAAACAAGAAGCTTGCATTTGTCAGATTCAATCCCTTATGTGCAGATACTAGGAATCATATGCACAATGGGGCAAAAAGAATACTGCTATCCAAATGTCAAGTAAGAAAAATTATAAACTCTATCACTGTCATAGATTAATGGGGTTTTCAAGTTCTTCAAAATTGATGGCTTATGCTTAGGATAAGCCATCACTATCATATTAGTCAGGATCTAACTTACCTGCCGAGAAGGTGTTTAAAGGAGTCACCATGCTCCAGCACATCTCTGTACTTTTATTAGTTCCCCCGATTGGTACTATAGCTTCAGAGACATTGAATGGGATAAGAGTTGAATATAAGGCACCAAAGCTAAGGAAAGCACATAGCTGTTTTGGTTAAAGGGAACCTGTCAGGTCCAATATACACCGTGAATCACGAGCAGTTCTTGGTGCATATTGCTAATCCCTGCCTAACCGTCCCTGTATACACTAGCATAGATAAAGAGATCTTTAAAAAAAAGTACTTCTAAGGATCTTTTACCATATGCTAATGAGCACGGACACTAGTCCCAAGCGCGTTAGTTTCACGGCCAGTCACCTCCATTAGCATGTGGACGTGCTAACTTGTTAATGAATACGCTGCATCACAGGATGATCTCACTCACCTCTCTGCCACCATCACGTCCAACAGGGGATTTTGGCTCTGTGCGCATGACCCCGAAGTTTGGGTTCTGCGCACTACTTCAGTTTGAAGCCAGGATGCGTGCAGAACTGCTCGTGGGTGCATACAGTTAGGTCCAGAAATATTTGGACAGTGACACAATTTTCGCGAGTTGGGCTCTGCATGCCACCACATTGGATTTGAAATGAAACCTCTACAACAGAATTCAAGTGCAGATTGTAACGTTTAATTTGAAGGTTTGAACAAAAATATCTGATAGAAATTGTAGGAATTGTACACATTTCTTTACAAACACTCCACATTTTAGGAGGTCAAAAGTAATTGGACAAATAAACCAAACCCAAACAAAATATTTTTATTTTCAATATTTTGTTGCAAATCCTTTGGAGGCAATCACTGCCTTAAGTCTGGAACCCATGGACATCACCAAACGCTGGGTTTCCTCCTTCTTAATGCTTTGCCAGGCCTTTACAGCCGCAGCCTTCAGGTCTTGCTTGTTTGTGGGTCTTTCCGTCTTAAGGCTGGATTTGAGCAAGTGAAATGCATGCTCAATTGGGTTAAGATCTGGTGATTGACTTGGCTATTGCAGAATGTTCCACTTTTTTGCACTCATGAACTCCTGGGTAGCTTTGGCTGTATGCTTGGGGTCATTGTCCATCTGTACTATGAAGCGCCGTCCGATCAACTTTGCGGCATTTGGCTGAATCTGGGCTGAAAGTATATCCCGGTACACTTCAGAATTCATCCGGCTACTCTTGTCTGCTGTTATGTCATCAATAAACACAAATGACCCAGTGCCATTGAAAGCCATGCATGCCCATGCCATCACGTTGTCTCCACCATGTTTTACAGAGGATGTGGTGTGCCTTGGATCATGTGCCGTTCCCTTTCTTCTCCAAACTTTTTTCTTCCCATCATTCTGGTACAGGTTGATCTTTGTCTCATCTGTCCATAGAATACTTTTCCAGAACTGAGCTGGCTTCATGAGGTGTTTTTCAGCAAATTTAACTCTGGCCTGTCCATTTTTGGAATTGATGAATGGTTTGCATCTAGATGTGAACCCTTTGTATTTACTTTCATGGAGTCTTCTCTTTACAGTTGACTTAGAGACAGATACACCTACTTCACTGAGAGTGTTCTGGACTTCAGTTGATGTTGTGAACGGGTTCTTCTTCACCAAAGAAAGTATGCGGCGATCATCCACCACTGTTGTCATCCGTGGACGCCCAGGCCTTTTTGAGTTCCCAAGCTCACCAGTCAATTCCTTTTTTGTCAGAATGTACCCGACTGTTGATTTTGCTACTCCAAGCATGTCTGCTATCTCTCTGATGGATTTTTTCTTTTTTTTCAGCCTCAGGATGTTCTGCTTCACCTCATTTGAGAGTTCCTTAGACCGCATGTTGTCTGATCACAGCAACAGCTTCCAAATGCAAAACCACACACCTGTAATCAACCCCAGACCTTTTAACTACTTCATTGATTACAGGTTAATGAGGGAGACGCCTTCAGAGTTAATTGCAGCCCTTAGAGTCCCTTGTCCAATTACTTTTGGTCCCTTTAAAAAGAGGAGGCTATGCATTACAGAGCTATGATTCCTAAACCCTTTCTCCGATTTGGATGTGAAAACTCTCATATTGCAGCTGGGAGTGTGCACTTTCAGCCCATATTATATATATAATTGTATTTCTGAACATGTTTTTGTAAACAGCTAAAATAACAAAACTTGTGTCACTGTCCAAATATTTCTGGACCTAACTGTATGTCACCTGACAGGTTCCCTTTAAAGAATTAAGGGTACACAGAACTCACAGGAGAATTTTCAAACACAAGGTCATTGAAGTGCCAAAAATTGGGGACCACAGATCTAATATTAATTTTTAGATCTTTATATAACTGGAAAATCAACTTAAAATGTGTTTTTGTTTTTCAAAGTGGAAAAAAGTATTTATCAGTCTGATTAAAATTCACTACATTTCCCAAATTCTCCAAAGATGGGATTAGACAAGGCTTTCAGAGCTGTAGTAAGTAAAAATAGACCATAGTAATCCAGATAAACAACTTGTACATTGTGTTTCTCTGGAGAGATCTGCATGGTGGTCAAGGAAAGAGGGGCTAGGCATCCTATATGTGTGTTTCTTTTGTTGCTCAGCCTTTAGAATTGACAAAGACCCTTACAGCACTGTGTTTAAGGCAATGCAATAGGGGCCAGTACAGAACATAGGTATTTTTCATTTATACATATAGATAACATTTACAAAATAGCAATTGTTCTCATTTTAGCATATCTGATTTAGGTAGCAAAATTCCTCTTTCAAGGTTGCTAATGTTGTTTTCACATTTCAGATACTTCTACTAGATACATGTTCTGAATAGAATGTGCAAACGGAATACACATTCTCTATTTATTCTACATTATTACCAGTTATTTTTAAAGTGTGCCTCCAATAATGCTCAGAGACACTTCTCCTTAGGCCGGAGTCACCCTTGTGACGGACTCGCGCGAGTGTAGCATCAACATCACCCTAACCCCAGATCCTGAAAAATGAGAACACTATGGGTTTCAAAAAATTATGACAAACGCACAATTATTTCGTTTTTGACAAATTTCAGATTTTTTTTCACCACTTAAATAAAAAAACGTATACATTTTTAGTATTTATGAACTGATACTGACCTGGAAAATCATACTGATAGGTCACTTTTAAAAACTCCAAAAAACAATAATGGATTTGCACTTTTTTTTGCAAGTTCACCACACTTGGATTTTTTTTCCCATTTTCAAGTACAATATGGGGCAGAATGAACAATGTACCGGTAATTCAAAAGTACAACTCGTCCCACAAGAAACAAACCCTCATATGGCTATATTTACGGAAAAATAAATATGTATCTTTGAAGAAAAGGAAGAAAAAACTAAAACAAAAAATAATGGAAAATAGCCAATCTCTAAGCCAGTGAAGGTGTTAATATTTTTAAATATTTATAATAATTTTTACTGGTATTATTGCACCATATTCATGAGTTTTATATCCTTTATTATTAAAGAAGCTGCTTTGGGATACCTGATTGGACTGTGAGAGGGAGAACGTCCATCACCAGTAAGGACTCTCATTTATTGTTGAATCAAGTGTAAAGATGACTTGATTTCAAGCTTATTTAGAAATCGGTAGAACATAACTTGAGTATTGCTGTTATTTTTGCTTGAGTAGAGTGACTGACATAGTATGAAAATAGATTATTCCAATGCTTCGAACATATGTACAAGGCAGACTGGAACTACAGATGTACATTTTTTTAACATAACACACAGCACTTTAATTGTATCATGTCACAGAAAAATATCTTGCTGCAGAAAACTGTAACTGTACACTTATCACAGCAAAGCCATTGAACTTGTCAAGCTAGGTTTAAAATTACACTTTTCTAGCATTATGATTTTTTTTCTAAGAGAAAATGCTAAATTACTGTATGAAGCCAAAAAACTCTAACCCAGTACTGCTGTTAGGATATTTTCTGAAAATGTATGCCACAGTTATTGCTAGAAAACCACATTAACTTGTACTGTACTTGTATGGTACTGTACTTTGGCCACAAATCCACTTCATGTGAGAAAATCCTTAATCTAATACAGGACAAAATACTTTTACTAGTAAATATAGCTGGTCGAAAAATATAATCTACAGTGCAGTATAGCAGATCTGTGATGCTACCACTAGGGGGTTCAGTAACACAGGGAGGATGTAGTGCTCCTAGGTGCAGTTTAGTGCAGGCCCACTAGAGGTCACTAGCACCAGTGCAGGGATGTAATAGAGTGGTTGAAAAGCTGAAGGTCAGTGCCGGGATGTCACATCTGTACAGAGGAGCAAACAAAGCCAAAGTCAGGTGAGAGCCGAGGGTTGGAAGCCAGGAGGTCACGTACGTCAGAGTACAAGCCGGGGTCAGAAGCCAAGAGGACAAGTAAGTATAGAGGAGGGAGTGGAGCGAGGATAAGAAGCGTAGAGAGAGTAGGGAGACAGGGGAGTCAAACAAGACAGGATGGATGGAGGTCAGGGGAAGGAGTACTGGGTAGCAGGACAAGATGAGAACAAACTTACAGAGACCAGGAAGCACTCACTGCAAAGCAGGAACTATTATCGGCGGCATTCAAGGAGAAAAAACTCCAAGATAAACCAGTGTGACCCCCAGTACGACGCAGAACAGAATAGGCTCCTTCCAAATGACCTAACCCCCAGAGGATACTGACAGCAGGAAAACAAATACATACAGTGGCTCTGCAGAAGCAGAGCCAAGAGTGAGCCATAACAAAACCTAGCTATATCTCTAAGCAAGTCAGGGTCTTCCTATGTAATATGCAAATTGCCTCTTTAGAGAAAATGAGGACTTGAACTCTAGCACCATGTACAGCTTTTAATCCTAAATCAAGGGTCATTAAAAGGTCAATATTGACTTTTAGGATTGTTACTTCCAAGAGGTGTCACTAGATTTCAAGTCCTATTCCTCTCTGAAAAGGCAATTTGCATATTTAATTTCCCAGGGGAGCATTACATGGTTTATAAACCTCCTCAAGGAGAAACATTACTCCTAAGATTACAATGCATTATCGCACACACATGTATAGTTTTTTCCTAGTATTGCAACTCAGTTCAATTATGTTGAATGGGCAAGAGCTAAAATCTGGAACATACAGTAAGTGCAAAGAATAGTCCTTGTTTGGGATAAGAAAAAAAGACCTTTTTTTCTAATCCATAACAATCCCTGTAATGATTACATAGCTCATATATGGAAATAATGGAAAACTGTCATAGTAAATTCTACATTCGAGCAGAGAGACCAAGATTGTAATCCTGCTTTCATGACACTATTATAAATTCAACTTTGTTTGTATGGCTGTGTGTTTCTCAAAATGCATCGTATTATACCCTGTGAGCAATATTACAGCTGAATCTTCATTGCCAGTAAATGTAATCATATAAAATATTAATAAAGTAAAATGACAAGTGACAAATGTGCATATTGAGTCCTTGGGGTTGTCAAGAAAGTCAAGTATCATATGCATGCGCTTTATCATTTTTATTTGAATGTATCTGTACAGAATAGCAGATTTCTCTTTAAAACCTCCCTGCTGAACAGTCAGAAGAAGCACATGCTCTGTATGTATTTTTTATATTGACTCAATTTTCAATGTAATACAAACATGTACCAGTCGGCATGAATATATGCTGCCTTACTTAGTGCTGCTTATGACAATGTGATTGAAGCTGCATACTTTATTGCAATGAATATAAAGTAAGTGTAGAAGAAGAAAAAGAAAAAAGTAAGGTAAAATGAATTTATTTGCACATGTTCTCAAGGCAACATTTCAGCTTATTCATCCTGTTGAGTGCTACTTCTTCTGTACATTGGTTTGCTTAACGGTCCTTGAGTTCGGTCCATGGAAAAAATGTTCACATACAACCAGCGTCGAACTGGCTACCAGAGGAATGGATTCAGGTACCTGCATTTCACTCCGGAGCTCTCACCTGAGCTCCGACATGCAGCCGAGACTGTACCGCGAGCGCCGAGTGATTGATTCCCCGGCGCTTGCGGTTCAGTTCATGTCAGCTGCAGTCAGGCCGGGCTGATCTCTGGTGCTCTCACCTGAACTCCGGAGATCAGCCCAGCCTTTCTGTAGCTATCATGAACTGAACCACAATCTCCGGGGAATCAATCACTCAGCGCTCGCGGTACAGTCTAGGCTGCTCTCTGGAGCGCAGGTGAGAGCTCCGGAGTGCAATTCAGGTACCTGAATCAAGGCCTGGCATTACTGGAGATTCCTCCAGTAGCCAGTCCGACGCTGCATGCAACTGTGATAGAAGTTACACAATTAGAAGAAAATAGAAGTCTTTGAATTTGCCTAAGTGATATATCCCATGATAAATAAATAGCAAGTAATGAGCGCTATAGTGCACATAAAGTTTTATTCAACACGATATACATGGGGTATATAAAATATTAGAAAAAGTTTAGACAGGTTCAGACAGAGACAAGCGACAAAAATCCCCATATGGGGCCACATGCAAGGTGATTCCTATGTGATCTCCCTGATGTACACAGTGCTAGGTATTAGGTCCAAATCCTATGTATAAAGACAGATACCAGCCATTACTAATACACAATACTGAACAAAGTCAGATAGTCACATGCTGGAGCGCAGAAAGGTCATAGAAAATACCATCAGCACCATGGAATCAGACAGGGAGCTTACCAATGAAAAACAAATGTCATGTGGACACACATGGGGACAGTCCCAACACGTGTTTTGTGTGACTTCCTCAGGGGACCGTGGACAACAGAGGGTAAGTGGGTTTAAATACCTGCCGAAATCGCATGTAATTTGTAACACCTGTCGCAAATCAAGGGTCACGGGGATGAATAACGCTGGTCCGGGCGGCTACTCCGGTGTCACCTGGGTAGGGAAAACCCCTAATGACGTCCGTTTTCCCAGAAGGGAAAACGGACGTCATTAGGGGTTTTCCCTACCCAGGTGACACCGGAGTGTTACAAATTACATGCGATTTCGGCAGGTATTTAAACCCACTTACCCTCTGTTGTCCACGGTCCCCTGAGGAAGTCACACGAAACACGTGTTGGGACTGTCCCCATGTGTGTCCACATGACATTTGTTTTTCATTGGTAAGCTCCCTGTCTGATTCGATGGTGCTGATGGTATTTTCTATGACCTTTCTGCGCTCCAGCATGTGACTATCTGACTTTGTTCAGTATTGTGTATTAGTAATGGCTGGTATCTGTCTTTATACATAGGATTTGGACCTAATACCTAGCACTGTGTACATCAGGGAGATCACATAGGAATCACCTTGCATGTGGCCCCATATGGGGATTTTTGTCGCTTGTCTCTGTCTGAACCTGTCTAAACTTTTTCTAATATTTTATATACCCCATGTATATTGTGTTGAATAAAACTTTATGTGCACTATAGCGCTCATTACTTGCTATTTATTTATCATGGGATATATCACTTAGGCAAATTCAAAGACTTCTATTTTCTTCTAATTGTGCATCTCCTTGAAGTTGTTGCCTTTATTCCTAATGAAGTCCATTTATACTGCTCTGGTTGTTGTGATAGAAGTTACAATGCTTCTCCATTCCTCAATATTTCAGTGCTGCTGTATTCTTTTGTTTGTGATTTGTGAAGTCATAGCAGCTCGCATCTGTTCACATTCATTCACATGTCAGTTTTTTGTGTAGTATATTATTGCAGATGCCTCTTGTTCTGACTGTGCTCCCCTCGCATCAGCCCCAGGGTGTGTTTTTAATTAGTACTGGATCCTATCTGACTTTAAATGTGCAGATTTTAAGTAAAAGAGAACCATGAAAAAGTTAGGATCCTATCAAAGAAGGGTTACCATGTCACGGTTGATGGGCTCACATGAATTGGCCAAATTATGCTCTAAGAACCTTCACTTTTTTAAGTATATTCCACATACTATTAATGAAGTTTAAAATTCTTATTTTCTATGTTTGCATATTCTTAGCTTTTAGAGAGTGCTGCTGTGTTTTTTTGTTTGCGTTTCGTATGGTGTAAAAGATAGAGCTACAAAATATTATCAATCAAAGCCAATTGTTTTACAGTAACTGGTTATAAGAAAATATTCTTCTAAACCATTGCAATTTTATTTTCAAAAATAGAAAACACCCTATAAGAGTCTATTACATATATTTCCTACATTGGAGGTAACGTTAGGGGAATTATCAAACTTATGAAGATAAGAAATAATACTGATTTATTATGACATTGTGATCGATTAAGGATCAGCCAATATTCATTAAATATTTATTTACTATTGTACATCACGAGAATTTTTTTGGTTATTATTTTTAAGGAACTGTCCATTATTTTTCTTTTTTCTTTCTTATAAAGCTCTCTATTACAGAAGTTCTCTGCTCCTATTTCTAAATATTTAACATGGGTCTCTCTGACCTCTCATCTTGGATAGGTGTGCAGATAATTGCGCCATAATTCTCTACAATATCTAGTCTGCAGTATGCTATTTAAGTATCTATCCCAGAGATGACCATCAAGTTAAGTGCCTTTTAATCTGTCCCCTTTCCATTTCATTTTTTGACAGGGAAATGGAGGAGGATAGATACTAAGACAGAGATCATTGATCTTGGTTGAGTAATGGCACGTTTGTGCACAGAAGAATTAATGAACATGGATCTTCCAGGAGCTGGTAAAAAAGGTAGAGAATGGCTTTGTATCTATCTCTCTCTCAGGTCCTATATGGCTGAATACAGTTGATTTGGGGATATTATATACATACTTATCACATTTAGCTTGAGCAGAAACTTTTTTAACAAGTGTTTGTTTGATCAGGTGCCAATAAAACTGATATTCCCATTATGCCAGTATATTTAAGCCAAAAGATCATGTGCACACATTGAGTATTTGGGGATTTTTTTATACCTCGGTATTTGTAAGTCAAAACCAGGAGTGGGTAAAAAATGCAGAAGTGATGCCTATATTTTTATTATACTTTTTGTTTGATTGTTTCACTACTGGTTTTGACTTACAAATACTGAGGTAAAGTGCACATGGCCTAATCCATTCCAATTAAATCCATCACCCAATGGTGATGGATTTAATTGGAAGCTTGGCATAAATTTAGAGAGTACATATAAAGGTTTCCTTCCTTACATCTGCTTTTGGCTCAACATTTCACAAGATAATCAGTTTTCAAATAAAAATGACTGCATTTTTAGGTTGCTAGATATTTGCGCTAAATGTGCTATGATCATCAAGGGGTTGTGAGGGAACTTAGAGCCTGTTGAGGTGTTTGCTATTCTGTTGTGACAAGATATTGATTTGTATTGTGAGAAATTGGAATTATACACAAAATTCATAGAACAGTAAAGTTAGATATATCTGAAAAAGAGATACTCATTAAAGTGAACCTGTCAGGTGCAATATGCACCCAGAAGCACGAGCAGTTCTGAGTGCATATTGCTAATCCCTGCCTAACTGTTCCTGCATCTGGTAGCATAGATAAAGAGATCTTTAGAAAAAATATTTCTAAAGATCTTTTATCATATACTAAAAAGGCCAGCGACTAGTTACAAGGGCTTTAGTTCGGCTAGTAGGCCCCCTTAGCATGTAAGAACGCCCCTGTGTGCGTGATACCATGCTAAAGGATGCACAGCGTTGAAGGTATGGTCGCTCTCACCACTCTTTGCTGCCACTGGATTTTGGTTCAGTGCACATGAGCAGAATTCCCGAACTTCAGTCATGTGCACTATGAAGCCGGGTATATACACGTCCCGGTTTTAAACTGGTTTATTGAGCATGACTGGAAGTCTGGGGACATTCTGATTGTGTGCACTGAACCAAAAACCAGCAGTGACCACAGAGGTGAGCCTGACCATGCCTCTGATGCTTCACATTCATGAGCACGTTAGCACGCTCCTGTGAGCGTGCTGACATGCTAAGAGGGCCGACTAGCAAAGAGAACTAACAACCTTGTGACTATTCCCTGGCCTCATTAGCATATTATAAGAATCTTTAGAAATACTTTTTCTAAAGATCTCTTTATGTATGCTACTAGATACAGTGACTGTTAGGCAGGGATTAGCAATATGCACCCAGAACTGATCATGATTCTGGGTGCATATTGCACCTGACAGGTCCCCTTTAAACTAATACAAGGGAAAAGTAGTGCATCTCCCTTTCTTTTGCTAAAATCCCTTTGAAAATGAGGATTGAATTCTTGCCTATGAGAATTTCCTCCACTTTTCACATGCATTATTTTTTTTTATAAAATTCTATGGTATTTGTGAAAAAGAGATTGTTTCAGAGAAGTTTTTCTGAAGGACAGCTTCTTCCATAGTATGCTTCACATTGGTCAACGTAATGTTTTTGCCTAGCAAGAATTATATATACATTATATAGACTTAAGCTTGGCTCAGCACTTATATTTATAAGGTTTACTAATGCAATATCCTTTTGGCATAATTCTCCCAGTAACACCAGTCATCAGTCATCATATTTTTATATTGATACTGTGAGACTCATGTGGGATTAGTGGATGAGGGCAGGTATATCTCACCCCGGTATCAGTCCTATGTGACTTAGCCTAGTCAGGATCACCTGGCTACTAATGGATTAATGGGATGTGAAGGACGGAGGTAAAAGGAATCTGGGAAGTTGGGGGAGGGTCTCCATCTGGGCAACACCGTAAGCCTGTCTGTGTAGGAGACACTCGTAAGTTGGAGCAGTGCTTGATGTCTGTATGGTTTAGCTGGAAGGGAGAAGCCCTCCAGTTTGTAGTTAGGATATCACCGTGTATAGTTAGCGCCGGACAGGCAAGGATTTATTTTGTTGGTGTTTTTTTCTTTTGTTTATGCTTCACTGCAATAAACCTGACCAAGTGTCAGTTACACCTTGAATTCGGCTGTCTGCCTGAGGTGAATACGTGCCCTTTGAACCTAGCAAAGGCGATCCCGGAGCGTGTTATCACAGCCTAGCAAGAATTATATACACATTATATAGACTTAAGCTTGGCTCAGCACTTATATTTATAAGGTTTACTAATGCAATATCCTTTTGGCATAATTCTCCCAGTAACACCAGTCATCAGTCATCATATTTTTATATTGATACCAATGTGCTAGTTGCTAATTTCATGGTTCCATATGGACAAGAAGAAGCGCTGACTCTTATAAATGAGCCGTAGTCCTCATTATAAAGGGATGGTTTTCTATAAGTAATTTTATCGTCTAAAATCAAAAATAATGACAGTGTCCAGGAACTCACTTTAAAATGTCATTTGCAGGAGCTTGTCGTCATTTATTATTTTGCAAGGAGAAATGATAAATGCTTAACCTCACTGTACATACAATATTACCTCCTGCTATGGATGAAGGTATGCATGATGAATATTAAAGTTTCCCATTGTACATCACCTCCTGCTATGGAGGTCGAACAGGAGAACATGTTGTTACTTGCCATCTCCTTTATTGTCACTATTGTTTATGGTTTTTGTAAAGAGCCATTAAGTCATCAGTGAACTGCAATGCATTTTTTTCTGCATAATTTATCCATTTTACCATTTAGGATGCTACATATTGGTATACACTGTATGCAATTTATTGACCTAATACATTTAAGTACACAGGAGATCAGAGGAAGTTTTTAAAGTATACTTTTTTCTTATATTCTGCATTATTTATGACAAAGTTTATATTTATTAATGCAAAATTAGACCTCATTAGTGAGTGGTAAAATTATTGACATAGACAATGGCTAAATGTAAAGGCAGAATGAAGCTTTCAATATGTGTATCAACAATATTATATTAACCCCTTAACGACCGCAGGCAGTAAAATTACGTCCTTGCGGTCATAACGTTACTGTCCGCGGTCTGCTGGCAGCAGCATGCTGCGATCGGAGCACATCTCAGCTGATTTTCACAGCTGAGATGTGTGCCTGCTAGGCACGAGCAGAACCGTTATCTGCTCGTGCCGTTTAACCCCTGAAATGGCGCTGTCAATATGTGATAGCGCCATTATAAACGCGATCGTGGTAACATTTTACTTACCGCCCGATACCGGAAGTCACGTGACATGATCATGTGACTTCCGATGGTTGCCATGGTAGCACAGGGTCATGTGATGACTCCTGTGCTAGACATGAACTACTTTCACTTTTGCTTTCCACGGAGGCCAGGGAAGCAGGAAGTGCACGTATCTGCTGTTTACAGCTGTATAGCTGTGATCAGCAGATAGTGCAGAGCGATCGGATTGCTGATCGCAATAGCCCCCTAGGGGGACTAGTAAAATAAAAAAAAGTAAAAAAAAAAGTTTTAAAAAATTAAAAAAAAAACAAAAAAACATAAAAGTTCAAATCACCCCCCTTTCGCCCCATTGAAAATTAAAGGGTTAAAAAAATAAAAAATATACACACATTTGGTATCGCCGCGTTCAGAAACGCCCGATCTATCAAAATATAAAATCAATTAATCTGATCAGTAAATTGCGTGGCGGCAAAAAAATTCCAAACGCCAAAATGATGTTTTTTTGTCGCTACAAATTTTGCGCAAAATGCAATAACAGGTGATCAAAATGTAGCATCTGCGCAAAAATGGTACCGTTAAAAATGTCAGCACGAGTCGCAATAAACAAGCCATCACTGAGCCATAGATCCCGAAAAATTAGAACACTACGGTTCACGGAATATGGCGTAAAACGTGCGCCACTTTTTTCAGACAAACTTCAGAATTTTTATAACCCCTTATATAAAAGTAAACCTATACATGTTTGGTGTCTACGAACTCGCACTGACCTGAGGCATCACACCCACACATCAGTTTTACCATACAGTGAACACAGTGAATAAAATATCTCAAAAACAATAGTGTTATTGCACTTTTTTTGCAATTTTTCTGCATTTGAAATTTTTTTGCCATTTTCCAGTACACTATATGATAAAACCTATGGTTTCATTGAAAAGTACAGCTCATTTTGCAATAATGAGCCCTCACATGACCATATTGACTGAAAAATAAAAAAGTTATGTCTCTCAGAAAAAAAATGGCGAAAAAAAAACGGAAAGCAAAAAATCGGCCGGTCGGGAAGGGGTTAAAAGGTTCAGTAAATACATTTTTAGCTTTTATTTGGCGCTTATTACTCCTAGATCTTCTACAGCACATCAGCACCAATTAGCTAAATTCGGTTATCTTTGCTTTTTTTACCTGTTTTGTTACATTACAATCTGCGTTTAAATACTTTTGCAAACCGATTTGTGCAGGATGCATCAGCACTAGCGATAAGGAAACCTAAACTGGAAAGGTCGAGGTTCATATCAAACATTGGATGTCCAAGGTTTGAACTCGAACATGGTCTTTCAAAAAAAAAATTGTGTTTCGAGTTTGGGTGCTGCTCGTATGCTAACCAGTTAATCAAGCATCAGGGTGTTTGGATAGACTCGGTGCTTGGCCCAGCATCACGTCCAAGTATGAAAATACTTTAAAATTCCATTTTATTTCAAATACAATAAAACTAACACTTGGTTAGGTGAACATGTCCGTGATGCTGGAAAGAAATTCTTCCAAACTTCCTAGCTACTGGTCTCCATGAACACGGAGCCCACCTCCTTGCACCATCCCTGAATAGGAACCAGGTGATTCAATAACCGGGTGAGCTGAAAACCTTTTATATATATCATTATCTGCTGGTGCTTGGCCCAGTATAGGCCACTTGCAGTGTCTGAATGACTCTCAGTGAGGGTAAAAAGGTTTTAAGATGTCCAAAGAAAATATCCTGTCTTCCTCCCCCGGAAATTCTCTGTTTAAGGTTGTCTGTATGTGGGAGGAAAGCCGAATTGAGCAATCACTGACTTCCATTATACTCGTTACTTGAGTCGAGCCCTTTAGTTCACCTCCCCTTTGACTTATAAGGGTTTTGTGATCCAGGAATAAGTTCAGGTCAAGTCTTGGTGCCAAAACAAACTTTTAACTAAAGTCTGAGTGAGCCCGGACATACATGGGTCTGCTTATCTCAAATCAACACTAAATAGTCTAAGATGGAGAAGGAAAGTGAGAAAAATATAGGAAAAAATTAAATGTATGTGCTAACATAATTAAAAATTCCCATGTGCATATGTATTTACTCTTTTTGCTATGAAGTCCCTAAAAATTTCTGATGCAAGCAATTAAATTCATGAGTCACAATCTTAGTGAAAAGAAGTCCACCTGTGTGCAATCTAAGTGTCCCATGGTCTGTCATTATACACATACATTTTAAGAAAGGCTATAGAGGCTGCAACACCCTTAAGCAAGAGGCACCATTAACCAAATAAAAATATGAAGACCAAGGAGATCTCAAAGCAAGTCAGAGACAAAGTTGTTGAGAAGTCAGAGTTGGGTTCTACAAAAAATAATCCCAATCTCTGATGATCCCCAGGAGCACCATCAAATCAATTATCATCAATTGAAAAGAACATGGTACCACAACAAACCTGCTAAGAAAGGCCCCCCACCAAACTCTCAGCCTGGGCAAGGAGTGGATTAATCAGCAAAAACAACAATGGTAACCACAAACCAGCTGCAATTTCCAAAGCAGAGACTGTATTTTTTGACCATATGGCTACAAGAAGCCATATACTCCACAGAGCTGGCCTTTATGGAAGAGTGTCCGGAAAAAAAGCTTTACTTTCAGCCATAAACTGGAAGGTTCATTTTGAGTTTGCAAAAGACATGTGAGAGACTCGCCAAATGTATGGAGGAAGGTGCTGTGGTCAGATGAGACCAAAATTGAACTTTTGTCTGTCTCCAAACCAATACAACCCATCACCCCATGAACACCATCCCCACTGTGAGACATATTGGTGGCAACATCAGATTGTGAGGATCTTTATTGGCAGCAGGTATAGGAAAAATGGTTCTAGTCAAAGGGAAGATAGATATTCTTCAGCAAAATATGTTTGTCAGTGATTTCAGTCTGGGTCTGAGGTTCACCTTCCAACAAGACAATAACACAAAGCATACTGCTAAGGGAACAAACGAGTGGTTTAAGGGGAAACATGTAAATGTATTGGACTGGCCTAGTCAAAGCCCTGACCTTATTACAATTGAAAATCTGTGTTCAGACTTGAAGATTGCCAGAGGAAATGATCTACCTTGATGGAGCTGGAGCAGTTTTGCCTTGAGGAATGGGCAAAAATCCCAAGGGCTCTATAAAGTACTAACTTTAGGAGAGTGAATAGTTATGCACACTGAAATTTTCAATTATTTTGTCCTATTAGTTGCTTAATTCACAATAAAAAGAGAACCAAATGTTCACAGTTATAGGCATGTTCCTTACATGAACTTATGTAAACCATCAAAATATAACAATACATTTCCAGGTTGTGAGATAGCAAAACATGAAAAATGGCTAGGGTGGGTAAATACTTTTGCAAGGCACTGTAATTACGTTTTTGAGTGGGTTTTATTACACACATACTTTCTGCTGCTGTTGTTTTTTTTTTCTTTTCGGTACATTATGCTTTAGATACTTCAAATTACTTAGCTGTGTTAAAACTAAGTTGATAAAATCCTGTGTAGATTACATGTTTTCCATACAATTCTTCTTTAAGAATTAACTAAAAATATTATGTTTTTTTCCAGCATATTTCTTTCATCTCTTTTAAGTGTATAGGGAAAATCTAAAATTATAAAAGCATATTTATTGCAAAAGAAATTGACGTTGCAGATTTAAAAAAAAACAAAACAATAAAACACACCACAGTTAGGTTTCAGCAGTGTATAAAAAACATTCCAGAAAACCCGAACATTTAGACACTTTGTTGGATCTGTATAACACTGCATTTTTTGCACATCAAAAGATTGCACAGACAAAAAGTTGCCAAATGCTCATCAGTGGAACTTGGCCTAATGGTTCATATTAAGATAATGATTGCTATATTTCTTTTCAATATGTATAATGTAATACATTTTCAATATGGAGAGTAGCTAGAATTCACCCACACAAAATTAGATGTACGCCTACCACCTAATAAAAGGAAAATTAAACAGAAGCAGATGTAGCAGTGATTAAAGTAATGAATAATAGTACCATGAATTTAAGAATCCACATAGAAATGCTAGATAGAACAAAACCACCAATCTGCTACAAATGGCTACTGCGTTTCTCATGATAGAACTCATGATTTCAGTTGATTTATATCTTGAGGATATTACACCAGTTCACACAAAACTTTCGCCATTAATATAAAACATCTAAAACAAACGAAGGGCCTCTAATTGACTTGCTATCCATAAAATTAACTAAGGACAAGCAGTTAAAGAAATGTATTCCGAAACAGTTTTGCTTATATTTCATATCTCTGAGATGCAAATTCAACCAACAGCTAACGGGTTTTTTCATGTGCTGTAAACCTTAGGATCAAACAGAAAAGGATAACATGTTTGCTAATCCGCTTTGAATTTTCATTGATATCATTAGGTATGCTTCTGTGTATTAAGACTGGCTACTAAATTTAGCTGCTTTGGCACAGTTATGAAATGTTCTGTGCATTTAGAGTACCTATCAATCAAGACAAAATCCGCTATAAATAGAAAAGATTAATGTCTACATAATATAGTATCATATCATGCCATACAGTAGATGTAAAAAGTCTACACACCTCTGTTTCATTACCAGGTTTTTGTCATGTAAAAGAAATCAGACCAAGAAGAATCTTTTCAGAACTTTATTTAAAGTGAACCTGTCACTGTGTAAATGTGGTTTAGTCTGCAGGTAGCATGTCATAGAGAAGGGGGATCGGAGCAGATTGTTATATAGTTTTGCGAGAAAAGATTCTGTATATCCCGTGTTTTCTTCATTCAATCCTCTGCTTGTTTTGGTATTGTCAGTAAAGTGGGTGGTCCTATCAGTGACTGACAGCTATTTCTATATGTACACTTATACAAAGAGAGCTGGCAATTACTGATGGGACCGGGCACTGGACCAAAAATTTCAGAAAGAGCACAGGACTAAATGGATAAAAGATAGTTTATACAAAAGCTGTTCTCACCAAACTATATAACAATCTTCTTAGCTCCCTCTTCTCTATAAGATGCTGCCTGTGTATTAAACTGTATTTTCATAGTGACAGGTTCCCTATAACCTCTACAATTCAACTGGGAAAACAAGCAAATATTTTCAGGTTAAAAAGTACAATAAAGAGCTAAAATAATGTCATTGCATAAATATGTACACCCTTCAACTAATTCTTTTTTTAAGTACCCTTTCGTTCTATGATGGCATTCAGTGTTTTTGGGTATTTGGGTAGGAGTCTACTAGTATGGCACATCTAGAATTAGCAATCTTTGTCCGCTCTTCCTTGCAATAGCACTCAAAATCTCCTATGTACAGTCATCCTCAGATCACTGACAGATATACAATTGGATTCAAAGTGAAGAGAAAAAAGTCCAGATAGAGATCCTCTGGATAAGGTAAAAAAAATTTTACTTTTATTAAACCATTAAAAATTGGCACTATACACGGGCAATTAGATACTTTACAGGTGGCAGATTAACAAAGACAACGTGTTTCGGTGCTCAGCGATCTTTCTCAGGCATCGAAACGCATTGTTTTTGTTAATCTGTCATCTATAGAGTCAGTATATAATTGCCCATGTATAGTGCCAATTTTTAATGGTTTGATAAAAGTTAATTGTGACCTTATCCGGAGGATCTCCAGCTGGACTTTTTTCTCTTCACCTTGGATTTTTATGTGCAGTGGCTGCCGTAAGTCCCTGCTTGGATCTTGGATGCACAGACGGATGTTTACTGGGCAAACCCTACAATGGTGAGCGGATCCACGTGTTTTACTTTTTCACAATTGGATTCAGGTCTTGACTCTGGCTGGGGTATTCCAAAATGTTGATCTTCTTCTGGTGGAACAACTCTTTTGTTGATTTGCAGGTATATTTAATATTGTTGTGTTGAAAGGTAAATTTCCTCTTCAGCTGTTTAGCAGAGGTCTGAAGGTTTGGCGCAAAATTGTCTGATGACACTGGGGAATAACTAAAAAACAAGTGTTTTGTGCCTCAGGTATTACACATAATTTCAAGTATATTCAGTCCTCTGAATGAGAATATGTCATTCATTTTATGTAGCAGCTTTACTTTTTAAAATAATGTACAGTTGTCCACAAAGGAATTTGGGATTTTTTTCCTCAACAGTTATATTAATTATAGAATCAAAGATCATCTATAAAGTATGTGAAAAATATTTGAATACTTATTAAATGCAATGCACATTTAAATGAGAATTAAAGTATTAAGGGTGCTTTACACGCTGCGACATCGCTAACGATTTATCGTTGGGGTCATGGTGTTTGTGACGCACATCCAGCGTCGTTAGCAACATCGCAGGGTGTGACACCTCTGAGTGACCTAAAACGATCGCAAAAGAGGAAAAAATCGTTGGTATTGGAGATTTGGATCCAACACCAAAAATTGTTGACAGGTGAGTAGCGAGGTTGTTTGTTGTTCCTGCGGCAGCAAACATCGCTATGTGTGACACCGCAGGAACGAGGAAACTAACCGTACCTGCGTCCCGCCGGCAATGAAGAAGGAAGGATGTGGGCGGGATGTTTGACCTGCTCATCTCCGCCCTTTCTCTGCTATTGGGCGGCCACTTAGTGACGTCGCTATGACGCCGAACGAACCGCCCCCTCAGAAAGGAGGTGGTTCGCCGGTCACAGCGACGTCGCTAGGCAGGTAAGTAGTGTGATGGGTGTAAGCGATGTTGTGCGCCATGGGCAGCGATTTGCCCGTGTCGCACAACCGACAGGGGCGGGTACGCTCGCTAGCGATATCGGTACCGATATTGCAGTGAGTAAAGTACCCTTTAGTCAAATACATAACTAACCATCTGTGATTCTATATTAACCAAGAGAATGGTGGCTGTTCATGACAGTTCTAAGGGGAGCCTAAAATGTGTGCTTTTACTCAATGGGAAGAAATATGGATCAATCCCAATGCGTCACTCAACTAAGATAACTGAAGAGCATAACACATTTGCTCTGGACCTACAGAAAATATCATAGCATGATCACCAGTGGCCAATCTGTGTAGATCTAAAAATGGTGACTATTCTACTGGGACTATTCTGCATAGAGGATACACTAAGTATTCCTGGTTTATATGTCTCTAGAGTGTAGATAAAAAAATGAACACTGAGAAAACAGTGGCCTTTAAGAGTACACATGATACTAGGAGAAAATATTGTAATTGCTGAACCATTGGTTGACAGAAATAAGATCAATGAACAGGAATTTAGGTTTATTTAAGCACTTTGTAACGGCTCTAAGAAGATGCTAAATATGGGTATTTTTGACAGTCCTCAAATCAGACGACTTATGAATGATTCCCACTTCATAGATTTATTGAATGATGCTGAGACAGATGCACGGTCTTATCTCGCTATGGTTGCTCAGAGTTTTCTTGGGAACTATAAAGCAGATAATTATACTTAACTAGTAGAAAGAATGCTATTTTCTTTCCAACACCTTGGGTGTACAATTAGTATCAAGATTAGTATCAAGATGCATCACTTAGTATACTGAGCGCAACAGTTATAATAGCATCTCAGTTTTTTTGTTGCAATTTTAGCAGTGCTCAATTGTTAAGATGTGTATAATCCAGAACACACCATAGCTTTCTGTCTGCATTTCATAGTGACAGAAAGCTACTGGAGGCATGGTTAGACTACCACTCACAGGCTAACCTGTTCTGTAGTTATAATCTCCTGCTGATAAACCACTTATTGCATGAAAACAGTAAAACATAGCTAAATAAGTGACACATTGCTGAAATCAGTATCTCTTCCACTATATTATGGTGCTCATTGAATATCTATCAAAAACAAGTTGACTAATTCCCTTTAATTCTGAACATAATCATACCCTCAATAATGAAAGGGTACTCATATTTATGCAACCACATTATTTTAGTTTTGTTATATTTACTCCATCTCGCCTAAAAATAATTTTTGTTTTTTTCTCAATGGATCTGTGCAGAATATAGGTGAAATTAAAGGTGGGAAAAGTACTGAAATGATTCTTCTTGATATGTTTTTTTTTTAGATAACAAAATCCTTGCGTTTTAGCAAGGATGCACTGACTTTTTATATTCTCTGTAGACTTTTCACAATTAAACAGGTTTGTACTTACCTGGTTATAGGAAAGTATAATATAAATCATGTAATCAGTTACATTCTGTTAGCCAGGCACTCTTATTTGGAAAGACAAGTTAGGGTTTAAGTGGAATAACTTAGTTAATTCTAGTCCAGGTTTTGGTGGGCTACTGAGTAAAAAACAAATGTAATGTGATACTGGGCATTATGTGGGGTAGTGTGATGCTAGCCAGTAGGGGCAACTATTGCAATAAGTGCAATGTGAACAGAGAGGTAGTCAAAGAAGCTGGGATCAGGAACCAGGAGGATACGACCGGACACAGGAAGCAGGCAGGGATGAGATAAAGATACAGGTTGAGGGTAAGGATTCCAGGAGAGTACATATAGGATATAGGGAGCAGGAGGAGATATGATCAGGAGAAGAGGTCAGAAGGCAGGCGGTAACGACAAAGTCAGGGGGCGGGCAGAACAGAGTCAACTACAGTCCAGGGTTGAGAAGCCAAGATCAGATAACTGTACACAAACGGGAGCCAAGAGCACTTACTGTGGAACCAGGAAATAAGACTGGCAATGTTCCAGGTGAGCATGCTCGTTAATGAAGCAGAGCAATCACCCAGAACGAAGAGCATCTGAAAAAGCCCCTCCTAGCACCAGCGTAGGACCCAGTACTAAGAAACAATCTGTCCACAGATGCTCAAGACAAACAGCAGAGCATCTAAACCTGCAAAATGCTCTGTGCGATGAAACAGGCAAGTATTGGCTCTGCAGAAGAGCATGGCAGAACATAACAGAGCACAAGATGCTCCGCACATTGGAACTGTGACATGTATACTACCTCATGGTAAAGACATTACATATTGTTTATGCTATAACCTAAATGAGTGCTAATACTCCAAAAAATGTTAGACATTATCTTCAAAGATTTTATGTTCTCTACAAATCAACAATTATCAGTAGTGACTGCTGTATATTACTAAGGTGAAATGTATGTGAGAAAAAAATATGCGTGTGGTATGTCACAAATGTGCTTTTAATATAATAACTAGGTTCTATTGTAGTTCTTGCTTAAAGTGGTGCCATATATGACAATGTAATGAGAAATACATTAGTGATAACTCATGGTTCCATAATGATGACTAAATGCATTTTACACATAGTAGCTATAAAGCGGTACAATCATGACCAACCACAGATCCATAAAAAATTAAATATTAAATCTTTTTCTGGGTTGAGAGAACAATTAAGGGAAACATAAAGCCAGAGCTATCATGAAAAGTTTATGTGTCTTACAAATGAAAAGTATATAGTATAAAAAGGCTATTTTGACACTTTGGTTGTAGTAGATATTTGACATATGTCAAGCTTGTCCTTAGGGCTTGATAGAGACGACAGATGCCAAAAGAGATTTCTTGCACCACATCCAGGATATAAATCAGCATGATTTTTTAACTGCATTGCAAAGCATAGTCTGCTGTCCTTTCCAAAAGTAAACAACTGCAAAAACATGTATCAAGTGAAAAGTGTAGCATTACCTAACATACAATGAATCAACTACACCCTTGTACAGAGTGATATGCTGTTGCAGAAAATTGTAACTGGAAACTAACAGAAGCCAATGGATGTCAAGTAGAGATGAGAAAATTATTTTGATACGATTTGAATTTATATCCAATTTTATGAAATTCACAGGTCCCAGTGAAATTGAATAATTTGGCAAATCTAAAAATAAATTCTCATAGAGATGAATGGACCTTTTGAAATTCAAATTCCCTGGATTTTACAGCTGTCCCCCAAAATTTTGATTTGTGGCACATAAATGTTTGCAAATCTTCATCTAATTTCTCAGAAAATATGGGTGAGGAGAGAGACAGAGAGAGAGAGAACCTCACTGACCATAAGAGCTTACCTTCTACAGTGGAGAGAACTCCGCTGACCATAAGAGATTACATTGTAAAGGAGAGAGAGGACTCCGCTGATCATAAGAGCTTACACACTAGTGAAAAAAGAGAATTACCGAGTGCCTCTGGAGATGCAAATATACTCACCTCTGCTGAATTAACTGTGCTCCACTGGGATTCTGTGATCTTCTATGATCCAAGTATTGACCAACACTGTACAAGGGACAAAAATCTGCTAGATGTCATAGCATTAGGACATTATAGGCACAATGCAAAATGACATTAACCCACTTTCAAGTGTTTCAGTAGTGTGGGAAATGATGTCAAGGAAGTCATTTTTTGCAAAACTGAATTCTAAAGTTTTCAAATTAAGAGTGAAACTGGAAATTTCTGGATCAATCCACTCAGCTGTGCTCACTGCTTTTATACGCATTGCAGAAAATTGCTTCCCATAATGCCTTGCCGCTATCACTGCTATTAATTAAAATAAATAATTAATTAAAAAAAAAACACCACCCACCCACCCACCTCTGGAAGGGTTTTGCTTTAGGCCCATACCAAAACACTTCTGAAGGGGTTTTTTTTTTTTTGTTTTTAACTCTCCGTGAACAAAACATCTCAGTGTGCAAAATGAAAGCCTAATTTGCGATGAACAAACACTTCCAGCAAGCACGCACAATGCAGGTAATCACTCAGACACAAGCACAGCGCGATACTAACCACAGGGATTTTTACATCATTTTCCGAGCCCGAATCCCAAGCCTCGAGCCTAAGGATGGTGTCACACACAGCGACGACGACAACGACATCGCTGCTACGTCACCATTTTCTGTGACGTTGCAGCGACGTCCCGTCGCTGTCACTGTGTGTGACATTCACCAACAACCTGGCTCCTGCTGGGAGATCGCCGGTCATTGCTGAATGTCCAGCTTTATTTTTTGGTCGTCGCTCTCTCGCTGTGACGCACACATCGCTGTGTGTGACAGTGAGAGAGCGACGAAATGAAGCGAACAGGGAGCAGGGAGCCGGCATCTGGCAGCTGCAGTAAGCTGTAACCAGGATAAACATCAGGTAACCAAGGGAAGAACTTTCCCTGGTTACCCGATTTTTACCTTCGTTACCAGCGTCCACCGCTCTCACTGTCAGTGCCGGCTCCTGCTCTCTTCACATGTACCTGCAGTACACATCGGGTAATTAACCCGATATGTACTGTAGCTAGAAGTGCAGGGAGCCAGCGCTAAGCAGTGTGCGCGGCTCCCTGCTCTCTGCACTGTGACATGTAGCTGCAGTACACATCGGGTAATTAACCCAATGTGTACTGTAGCTAGGAGTGCAGGGAGCCAGCGCTAAGCAGTGTGCGCGGCCCCCTGCTCTCTGCACATGTAGCACAGCGACGCGTGTCATTATGATCGCACTTACAAGGTCGCTGTTGCGTCACAGAAAATGATGACATAACAGCGACGTTGTTGTCGCTGTCGCTATGTGTGAACCCAGCTTTAGGTTCACTCATCTCTATCTAGTAGGGCAGAATGAATTATCTACTCCTTTAAAATAATCTCTTATCAGATTTATGCTGCCACATCTGAGTGCAAGTTAGGTAAAGAATACTTTTTTCTAACACTGATATGTTTATCTATTGTACTTTATCTGCAGTTTTGATCAAATCACTGTTTTATCTGCTACAGCTCTACTTGTACACCAAGTGATAAGCGTATGCTAAGTGGTTCTCAATATTCATGATCACTGGGTTTTTCTGCACCTCCACAGTTGATTGACAGCTTCCCAGGTGTGAGCAGCGCAAACAGATAGCTGTCAGTCAATGAGGAGGACGATGAGACACAGAGAACATTGAGTGCACTAGCCTATATATTAGTTATATTAACAAAACTCAGTGACAGTCAAATATTAAAATCAAATCTTTATCCCTTTTGTATACAGCTCTCTTAAGAAATATAAACTTGGTGACAGAGTCTCTTTAAAATAGTTCTCTGTTGGCTAAAACCTAACCAATAAGAACGCTTGCTAATTATTACAGAACATCATTACTGAGTTACAAGATAATGCATGCTGCTGTAATGTGTTATATATGGTAGACAACTTAAAATAGTACCGTTAGAAAGAAAATATTTTTGCAGACACCATAAAATCATGTTACTTAATAATTCTATTCAAATCTGTAAACCTGATGATATCATATTAGTTTCTAAAGATAAGGCAAAATTCACAAAGTCACTGCCAATTAGAAATGCAGCCAAGTTTTCAAAAATAGAGTTTAAAAATCAAATGTTCAGTGTCAAGGCAACAGAGGGAAAAAATGTGACAGAACAATACAAGACTAACAGTGCTGCTGTGAATTCTGGGATATAGCCATTTACTATATTATAAAACTCCAGGAACATAAAATTGAATGTGTCAGAAATGTAATAAACAGGAAGGACAGGTATGTACTGAAAGAAAGACAACTGATAAAGACATCAAACTCAAAAGAAACTGAATACGATAAACTACTGCAATGACATCAAGTTGTATGTTTAATAGCTTTTTACTTTACATAATGCTACATAGCTGCCTAAAAAGGGGTCATTGTTTTCCTATACAGCTAAGGGCACTGGTGATATTAAGTTATAAGTAAACATCGTTTTGCCCGATAAATATATATATATATATATATATATATACACACACACACATTGTATATATATATATATATATATATATATATATATATATATATATATATATATATATATATATATGTATATATAAATATAAATATATATATATATATACATACATAAATATACCTTATTTTTCAGACTATAAGATGCACCGGACCATAAGACGCACCCCGGTTTTAGAGGAGGAAAATAGGAAAATAAAATTTTAAGCAAAAATTGTGGTCATGACACACTGTAATGGGGTGAGGATCTGCTGCTGAAACTGTTATGGGGGTAATATCCCTAAACTCTCTATTAAGGTACCCCATCCTGGTAAGGATCCTCCTGCCTTGTATATGATCCCCATCCTTGTATATATGTACCTCATCCTGGTATAGCCCCCATCCTGCTATATACCCCCATCCTGCTCATAATATATCCCCATTCTGCTCTATACCCCCATCCTGCTCATAATATACCCCCATCCTGGTATATGCCCTCATCCTGCTATGTACCCCATCCTGCTATATGGCCCGCATTCTGTGGCACAGAAAAAAAAAACGTTCCCCTGCAGCATCACAATGTCCTCCTGTCTGCCTGCTCGCTGATATGTGTGGAGACTAATGGTGCACACAGGGATGACGTCATCGCTGTGCTCACCGCTCACTACACAGATCAGCTAGACGGCAGACAAGAGGACATCGCGATGCTGCAGGGAATGATGGCCGGTGAGTATACCGTACTTATTCACTGCTCCCCGCGCTAATGATGATGCGCGTGGAGCAATGACTACAGCCGCACATGATCACTCCAGGCTGTAGTTGCCAGGTGTGATCACGCGGGCCGGCTGTTTACTATGCACGCACCCCTCGCCCATCATCCCGCCCATCTGTCAGCGCCGGCTCCAGCGCTGAGAGATAATGGGTGGAAGGATGGGCGTGCATATGAAATGAGTGGGCCCACATGGTCACGGTAGGTGCTGCTACAGCCTGCGCATACCGCCGATGACCCGCTCCACAAAAGCAGCCTCAATCCCCGCAGCCCTACATTAAGACTATAAGATGCACCCCCCCAGTTTCCCCCAACATTTGGGGGAAAAAAAGGACATCTTATAGTCTGAAAAATACGGTATTTTTATATATTATACAGTATAAAGTCTGTTGATTGCAGCATAATGATCATCCATAAAAGTGACCTTAAATTACACAGGTTTGTAGATGCATATGTATTGTAGATACCCAATTTCCCACAGGATAATACCTTAAACAGGAAATCTTGTTAAATGTTTGGCTTACTAAAGCTTTGAAATGAGTTAATTGGAGTGTTCATTCATGTTTCACCATTACTGATGGGTGGACTTCCAGATTGGTGGGTTCAATCAGGTTTAAACAAAAAATCCGTTTCCAGCCCAAAATTGGTCCAGGATATCTGACTGGACGCTGGTCCTCATATAAGTCTATTGGGACCAGAATACACTGCTTTAAAATGGTGGTAGGAAGCATAGGGGGATTGGAGCAAGAACGTTATACTAATTGAGTCTCTCATGTGGCTGTAAAACTGCTTCCGAGGCCTTTCATTAACTTCGTACATATGCACCACTTCCTCCTCCTACCGACAGTCTTCACGTCTCCGATTGGTTTTAAATAAAACTGTGTACGGTCCCCTCTAATTATGATACCCAGCCATGACATAGCCGACAGCTGAAAGCTGGTATTCTCAAGCTGGGGAGCACCATGTTTATTGGGTCCCCCAATCCCTAAAATAGCAGCCTGCAGCCACCCAGAATTGTCTCATCCATTACATGCGACAATCCCGAAACTTTACCGAGCTCATTCCAATGTGGCAATCGAGGTAATAAAAGGTAAATGAAAGCTCACAGGTGCCACTAAGCTCTAGATTAGTAATGGGGAGGGTCTATGAGACCTCCCAATTACTAATACTGTAAGTGAAAAGAAATAAACACAAACACTGAAAAAATCCTACATTAGAAATAAAATACAAAAAATACACCCTCTTCAACCCCAAAACACCCAGTTCCGACGTAATCCACACGAGGTCCCACAACAAATCCAGCGATACTACATTACTAAAGGCACAGCATGCGGGCATAGGACATGACCGCCCGCTGTGAGCTTCATGCAGAGCTTGAGCCACAGTAATGAGTGTTGACGTCATTCAGATAATTTGTGGTCACAGCTGGAGGATCTCACAGTCCTCCACCTGTGACCACAGGTAACATGACCTCAGGTACCATCTTTAAACTCAGTGACCTCAGTGAGGTCACTGAGGTCACAGACCTGTATCTCCTGATAGAAAACCGCATTTTTTACCAAGAGATGAAGATTTGGTGCAGAAATTTCTACACTATATTCCTACACCCAATCTACATCTCCTGGGAAAAAAATTGCATCAATACCGTAACATAACACATTTGGTTTTGATGCAATTATTTTGCCAGGAGGTGTAGATTGGGTGCAGAAATGTGGTGTAAAAATTCCAGCCTCAAATCTGGATCACTTGGCAAAAATATTCACAAAAACAGTTTTTGATGCCATTTTGGTGCAGTTTTCTGCCAGGACTTACAAATTTGGTGTTGAAATGTCTGCATCAGGTTTTAGCATCAAATTTGCATCTTCTGGTAGAAAACTGAAATGGTGGGCTGCACCCTATAGCCATATACTTTATCTGTGCTGGGTGTCATAATACAGGGGGACCCTAAGCCAATTTTTGTTATTTATTTATTTCTAGACCAATAGAGATGCACACAGAGAAACTCTGATTAAAAACAGTCAGACATGCTGCCACACAGGATGGGGGCACATCTGACTGCAACCAACAAGAGACACCAGGAATGCTGTCGGGCGGGGGAAGCAGTGAATATGTATGAAATATGAGAAGCCCTGGAGGTAGTATGAGTGGCCCTGGAAACTGTATATCTCCTGCGTAATTTACTAAACCTCTCCCCCACTGTACCAGCACTCAGATGTTACTGAGATCCAAAAAACACTAACACAAATGAGGGACTGAATAATACCAAGCATGACAAAACACAATTCTTGCAGAATCATGGAGCTAAGTATACAGACACTCCCAGCAAGGAATGATCCCATTCCACCACGAACTCCACACAGACAAATTAGGAATCATGCATAGTATCAAAGCAGAACAACAACAAAAGATAGTAAACAAACAGTAGAGTTACAAGACCACTTATCTGAGTAAGTTCTGGAAGTGAGCAGAGCTGGTTGCAGAATGTCCTTAACAAACAAGAGCAATTGACCACCGGCAAGTAACAAGAGAAAGCTACTAAGTTAAATAGCTCAATCTGACCCTGATTGCCAGTCCTCTGCAGGTGTGTCACTTTCATTCCACACATCAACTGCACTGCCAGCACTGACCACAAGAGGGAGCTCCTAACTGGAAAACGTATTCACAACAACAATGATGTATGCAAAGGAACTGAATATTACTGGGTGAAGCAGTTGTGACAGAATCAGAGTTTTTAGCTTTAGCAACGTAGCAGAGTTTAGAATGTTAACCCACCCAAGCCAAGCTCTCTATGTACACAGCCTATTGAGAGTGAGCTCATTATCAGAGTGGGTGGGGGCTTGGTCGCAATAGTGTAGTCTAGTCAATGATAATCCCAGGAGATAAAACTTTCACTATAAGTAAACAGCAGCATAGCAGGGGAATAAATGACACATCTCTGAACTCTTGTTATCAACTTCTATCTCCTGGTGTCTTCAAATTACATAGGAAAAACCTGCTGACAGGTTTCCTTTAAATGCCAGGAGTAAAATAAATGGAAAATGTGCAATTGCAAGAAAAAGTAAGTAGAACCACCTATAATTCTTTGTTAATTACCAATAAAATGTGCTTTAATTGTTATCAGTGTCACTGTAATAGGCAAAAAAAATAAACTATATCAATGACTCACAAACCTTTGTATTGTTCAAGTCTTTTATTGATCAAATTGAGAACAAGTAAAGTGAACCTCTGTGTTAATTATTTCATCAAGAACTAATTGGTAAAAGGTTTTTTAATTAAGGAAATAAGATTGGAAGTTTGGGTATCACAGGTGCTTTGCTGCACACAATGACTGGTTACTGACAGATTTGTTAATTTCAAGAAACATTGGTTCATTTGAACCATATCTAACAACTTTAAAAAGATCAAAGAAGATACCTTATAGAGACACATGAATCTGAAAAGTCATAGGAAAGGATTACTGAAGACCACAGTGTACAGCAATCCATAACTAGAGAAAGTCATTCTAATGGATAATAATTAATAATTGTAGAAATAGCACTAAGTTCCCAAGAGTTAAACATGGCAGTTATACAGGTAAGTCATACGAAACAATTAAACAAACTTGTTCCTAGGTCATTTGAGCTGCAACATGTTTTTACCATATGTATTTGTACAATTTATACACTAGCTGCTTCAATCTCTTATATTTATTACCTGTCACACTCAGGTAACCGGATGAGAAGAAAGTTTATCCAAGATACAATTTACTGACCTGGAGGAGCATATGTGAGCGGCTACCGAGAGTTCACCGCAACCACAGGGGGTGGAAGCAAACAGAATGGTGGTAAGTAACTGCCAGGAGGCAGACCCAGGAAATAATGATACCTAGGCATCTGGTGCCACAGGACAATTACCATAGACAAACAAAGAAAAAGAGTATGCACAATAGGGATCGCCAGAGAACATTTGTTGTTTTAGAAAATTGAAAAACTTTATTATATCATAGGTGTACAAAATAATGGCTCAAGGGACAATCAAACATAGAGCACAAGGATTAATGTACAAAAAGAAACACACATTGAAACATTAAAAACATTTAAAACAAATGCCCAAATAGGGTATAGTTGCTGAACACGCTAACCCCAACATGAATATCAACATTGTTATGTGTCAAGTAGCAGTTTTCTCACATATAATAGATAAGGCCCTGGAAAGTGGTGCCCTTCTCACATCTAGTCTCTCCCTGTTGATCCCTATTGTGCCATACTCTTTTTCTTTATTTGTCTATGACATTATTGTATGCCAGGAGATCCCGAAGGATGGTGCCCTTCTCACATCTAGTCTCTCACAGGACAAACCAGGTGCTGGTGTGGATAAGGCAGAAGCTGGTGCGGACTGGTGCAGACCGGAGGACACTGGAGAACAGAAGGAGCAGGCAGGGTCTTGAGGACACAGGATCACAAAATATACTTGCCACTAATATCCAGAAACTCATGACAAATATGCATTCATCATTGACCCAAATCGCCTCCTTCTCATGTCCTGACTCTGCTCTAAAACACTATAATGAAACACTGCAAAGTGCCCTACTCAAAACTGCACCTTCTACACACAGAACTTGGCACAAATGGTGGTGACCCTAGCACATGCTATAAAAACGTATTTCCATCAGTGCTCCAGGAGCTCTGAATGTCTGTGGAGAAAATCCAATATGGCCGAAGATTTTCTGCATTATAAGTTTGTTTAAAATATACAAATATGTCCTTCATTTTTCCAAACAAGGTACTTCAACACCCTTATCACCTCACTATTCAAAAATCCTAAATGATTCTTGACACAGTCACAAAAAAATTTACACGGCTTCTCACATCTTCTTGCCTTACTACCTACACCAGTGACTCTTATCCCTCACATCTCATACAGTCCCTTTCCTTAGCTGACACCACTCACCTAACTCAAATATTTAACTTCTCTCTCTCATCTGGTATCTTTCCCATCTCTTTCTGTATGCTTATGAGACCCAATTATACACTAACTATACACCTAACATCACCCCTGCATTGCTACAAAATATCAGTGATTGCCTGCTGCCTTTCACATCATGTCCTCCCTCTATCTAAAACTGAATCTGTCAAAGACTGAACTACTTAGGTTTCCTCCCTTTACTAACCTTCTTAAAGCAAATATTTCAATTTTTGTTTGTGGTTCTACTATAATTTCCAGCAGCATGCCCGCTGTCTTGGGGTTATTTCTGGCTCAGGTCTCTCCTTCTCTACCTACATCCAATCACTCAATCACTCATGTCAACTACACCTTTAAAACATCTCTAGAATTCAACATATTCTTATTGTTTATTCTGCAAAAACGTCTACTCTTGCGCTTACTAATTTTCATCTGTACTGTTATTGCAACTCTTTACTAGTTGGTCTCCCTCTTACTAAACCCTCCCCTCTCCAATCCATTCTGAATGCAGCAGCCAAGATAATATTTCTCTCCAACTGATACACCAATGATTTTACCCTGTGCCAGTCATTGCATACAGAGTACAATATAAACTTATCACTATATCCAACATAGCCCTCCAGAATTCTGCAACATCCTATATCGTCTCCCTCATCTCAGTCTATAACCCTACCCATACCCTCTGTTTCATATTGTGATTTCCTGTCTTGATGAAGAAGACTTTATCTCAAAACCCATAGACTGAATAAATATCACATTTTTACACAAATATTTAGATTCCTGCCTCAGTGTGGCATTAACCTCTTCCTTTCCATATATCCATCTATGACCTAAGACTGTCATTCTCTATAATCCAAATATCCCACTCCCTTCTGCAAGATGTCTCATGAGCTTCACCAATTCTCTGGAATGCACTACCAAGTACAATTCGATTAATTCACAATACCCACAGTTTTAAGTGAGCCGTAAAACACATTTGTTTACACTAGTCTATCACCTCACCTCATTTATCTAACTTGTCTGGTTTTGCCCTTAAGGCTATGTGTCCATGGTAGAATGTACCTGCGGATTTTTCTGCATGAAAATCCGCGACTTTCACGGCAAATTCGCACCTTATTTTTGCCGCGAATTTGCCGCGGATTTTGATGCAGATTTTTTTTTTTCCCCATTCTATACCCAAAATCCGCACCAAAATCCGCAACAATAATTGACATGCTGCAGATTTTTCCGGATCAAAATCCGCAGCATGGACACAGCATTTCCAAAATGCCATTGAAATGGCTTGGAAGTGCCGCTGCTGCAGATTTTCGGAAAATCCGCGGTAAATCCGCGGCAAATCTGCGACAAAATCCGCGGTAAATCCGCAGCGTGGGCACATAGCCTAAAAATTTTTCTTTCAAATCTTGTCCTTTTTATTATCTTTTACATCTTACATGCACTTAACAACACTTTGCACCTGTACTTGTACATACAAACTGGTGACCGGGCAGCACTATTTGAATCCCTTATTTATTATATTGATGACAATACAGGCACATTTTACCATTTGCTTTATGTGCCCCTCTATTCCTCATAGATTGTACGCTTCTGAGCAGGGCCCTGTCTCCTCCTGGTATCTGTTGAATTTTGTTACTCTGTGTATTTTCTCATATTGTCTGTATATGTCTCCTCTGAATTAAAATGTTCTTACAGGATTCTCTGGGGTTTTTTAATACTATTTCATTATTATTCTATGAGCAAAGCCCCATTGCTAGAGACCATAAAACATTTTTAAAAAATAGCACTAAATAAAAAAAGCCACTATCTCTAGAACTATATGGCAGATTTACAAAAAAAACACTTAGGAGCTCAACAGGTGTAACATAGTCGCAAAAAATTGCCACTTTTGACATTTTTCCATCAAGGAAAATTGATGGGAACATAGCCTTAATATACAGTATGTGTCAAACAAGGAATATAGATGCGGTACCGCACCACTGGGTCACCTGATTCAATACTGCGAGGGACAGGAGGAGTGACAATAGCCACCAAGGCTCTGTGTAGAGGTGATCACCAGAAGGAAACCAGTCCAAGAAAGATCATCATAAGAGAAGGTAGAATCATGGCAAACTCTAATGTATAAAAGTTCTTGCTTTAGTATAAATGCATAAAAGGTGAGCGGATCCGAGACCAAATCATGGCACTCCAGAAGACGATTGCCGTTTCGTGCTGCTGCGCTTCTACGGCTCCCCAGGGCAGGGTGCGCCATGATTCTACCTTTTCTTATGATGATCTTCGATATCCTTAATGTATCTTCTAAGGAATAAATAAACTTCTTCCTGATGTACATTTTTATATATGCAAGCATTAATCTTGGAATGTGCAAAAAACAAGGTCCAGGTGCACAACCAATGAAAATATAACATAAGCACATATGTACTAGCTAAGCTAAAAATGTCAATGGTCCAACAGTACCTGAAACATATAAAGTTGGTTGGTTGAAGCATCTTTCAAAACCACTCTTCATCAGATATATAGACTCAATTCAGATACTGATCTACTTTTGGTAAATTCATCAACTTTTTTGTATTAAGGGAAAAAAATAAAAAATAATAACTGAAATATATTTAAAAGATTATAGGTTTCTCCTTAATGTATGAGATCTATCCTATTTATAGAAAATGGGCGAAATAAGGTATAATGCAGATCACTTTCTATAATGAACAGACATATAATATTTTATATTAGCTAAAAATAGGTGAATAAATCAAATGTGACATTAGGCTCCTATGTTAAAATATAACCTGTCAAAGTATGACCTAGTTAACGAAATCTAGCATGAGTTCCAAAAAAATGTTAGCATAGCTTGGAGAAAGCTATTCTATAAAATAAATCAGCCCCCTACCCATTGCCAATCAATACAATTATCTTGACCCTGTAGGAAGCACAAGAAACATAAAATAACACTGCAATATTGCTAGCGTGGTGGGTATAAAAAGGAGAATAGTAAAAAAAACCTCTATGCCTCCAATTTCCATATTTATGAGATTGAATTTTTGACCGGGGTTAAAAACTGGCCATAACCTTGCCAAACAGAATATAGAAAGGAATGAAAAGTGGATTCATTATTTCCTCTCGTGCCACACAAATGTTACATTTCCAATGCATGCAGTCATTTCCTATTACTTCCTATCTAGAGGTGTGGGCAGTTCATAAGTATAGGATGAAGCTTTCATTATTACCTAGAGAAATGTTCCCAAAAAATAATAGGCTGTGCAGCAAGTATTTCCACCAAAGCACCTTTTAATATAGCTTTAATAAAGGCCATATAAATGCGCATGTAGCGCTCAGACGTATGGACATGCTGTGTGTTTAACATCATTCTTAAAAGATAATCTTTGGGACTGTAGCTGTGCGGGAAGGGTATTTTATTTCCATATTGTTTGTCCATATAATTGGCTGTTACTGATGATATAGAGGGCTGTGGAGAATTATGGAGGGTTCCTATCCAAAAAGAGCCTCTAGCTGCAGCCTCTAATAAGATCTAAGAAACCGAGTTTTACCACAATTTATATTAACAACTATGAGCACAATGTGCTCTGCTACGAGGCTACAGATTCACTAATAATGCCAAGAGCTGCCCATACACTATGGAAGCGAAATCATCTTCTCCGTTGTAAAAGTTGGAAATAATTGCAGTGTTTACCACTTTAACTTTAAATGTTCTCGGTATAGTCAAGTAAAGCCCTACTGAAAATGATACCTACTATATAAATATAAACAAATTATTCACTAAATAGGTAGAATCACACATGGACAATGGAAAAACCTCTGTACACCTTGTTCGGAAGCACCCAGCAGAATAACATTGAACTCTAGATTTCAAGGTTTGCCCTGTTATGGATATCCAAAACATAACCATGTACATGAAGCTAAATAAAAGTGGATTTTTTTTATGGGAGACATAATGTCACACGAAATGGCTTGTGCACTTAAAAAGGTTTTTTTTATCCCCTTCACAACCTGGTAATTTTTCTTCTCATTTTTTCCCCTCTTTCCTCCAAGAGCCATAACTTTTTATTTTTCCGTCAGTATAGCCATATGAAGGCTTAGGCTTTGCAGGACAAGTTGTTGTTTTGAATGACACTATTCATTCTGCCCCATATTGTACTGGAAAATGGGGAAAAAAATCCAAGTGCGGTGAAATTGCAAAAAAAGTTTAAATCTACTACTGTTTTTAGGGTTTTTTATTTACCATGTCCATTATATGGTAAAAGCAACCTGGTAGTATGATTCCCCAGGTCAGTATGAGTTTGTTGATATCAAAGACGTATATTGTTTTTACTTAAGAGATGAAAAAAATTCTGAAATTTGACAAAAAAATAGTGCTTTTGTGTCCATTTTCTGAGACCCGTAACGTTCTCATTTTTTGGGATCTGGAGCTGTGTGACGGCTTGTTCTGTGCGTCCTGAGCTGACCTATTTGTGCTATACCATTTTTGGATAGATTTGATGTTTTGATCACCTCCTATTTCATTTTATTGCAATGTTGTGGCCACCAAGAAAACAAAATTCTGGAGTTTTGATTTTTTTTTCTTGTTATGCCTTTTACCAATCAGATAAATTTATTTTATATTTTGATAGATCATGCATTGCCTGATAGCAGCAATACCAAATATGTGTATTGTTTGTTTTATTTTCAATAGGGCAGAGGGGGTGATTTGAACTTTTGTGAGGTTTTGTTTTACATTTTTTTCTGATTTTTTTATTGTTATTATTGTTTTTACTAGTATCCTTAGGGGACTTAAAGTTGATATACTCTCATCGCTTCTGCTGTTCAAAGTGATGTTTCAGCTCTGCTCTGTACAGCACAAATGCTGTTCTCCTGTAAATAACAGCGCTCAGGACACAGGAAGCTCGTCATGTGACAGGATTCATCAGTTGACCCCTGGGTGTCTTGACAACCCATTGGCACCCCGTGATCATGTCATGGGACCACCGTTGGGGGTGAGTAATGGCATACTCCCCACCAGCGCATGTTAAATTCTACTGTCAGTGATTGCAGGCATGAGCCTGCATTAAAGGGATAGACACACCTTGTATGTAACAGTATGTCAAAGATCATGAAGGGGTTATGGGGAAGAAAAAATAAAAGAATAGTATTTGACATGTTCTCTGCATAGCTGCTCAGGTCCCAAGTCTATACGAATGTTTTTTGGGTCATGTGTTGGCACAAGGCAACATTTTCTCCCTATCAATAGAAATAACACAGTTCAAATAATCAGTCTGAGAACCTACAAATCTGGAAATGCTGTTCTACGTTGACATATACCCAATACTGGAGTGGCAACAGAGCAAGTGGGTCTTAGACAGTAGATGCTAAAACTATTACATGTATGGTACACGGCTCTGGGTTTGGGTGCACAGATAGGATACAACACCTTAGTAAAGTATAAAAAAAAATCCATATGCAAGTCAAACTTCTTTAACCCCTTTTTCATGATTTTTTGTTTTTACCTTCCTTTTTCTCTTTCTTCCAAGAGCAATAACTTTTTTATTTTTTTCATCCCCATAGCATGTATAAGGGCATGTTTTTGTGGAACAAGTTGTACATTTGAGTGACACCATTCATTTCATCATGTGATGCACTGGAAAACAGATTTTTTATTTACCATGTTCATTATACGGTAAAATCAGTATGATTCTCCAGGTCAATATGAATACGTAGATACCAAATATTAATAGTTTTTTTTTTATTTAAGTGGAGATGAAAAATTCGTAAATTGTAAATGCAAAAATTTAGCTTATGTTGCCATTTTCTAATTGTTCTATTTTTAATTGGGCAAAAATGGGGTGATTTGAACTTTTGAGGGTTTTTATTTTTTTCTTACTTTTAAAAACTTTTTTTTCTGTATTTTCTATTTCCATTAGAGGACTTGAAGCTGTGATCATCTGATTGATTATGCTATATATAATTGTATGGTGAAAATCATGTTCTCTTATGAATGTCAGCTAAATGCTGGCTTTCACAAGAGTATTGTAATGACAGGTATATGGGTCTTTAGCACACCATCAGCTGTCATGGCAACACATTGTCGCCCCCGATCACATCATGAGCCTGCCAATGGCACATAGAATGATGTGCCTCCTGCCATTAAATGTCACTGTCAGAGACTGAAAGTGGCATTTACAAGGTCAACAGCTTCAACCTTGGCTGTTAAAAGGCACATGATGGCTGATTAAATCAGCCATCATCTATTGGGAAAGATGTGGGCTCAGTGTGCAAGCCCGCATCAAACTTATGAGCACGACATATGAGGTAAGTTTAAATCATATCTCGTTAAGAGGTTAATAGGGAATACAATAAATACACTTGATGTTTCGGTCCATTATTAGACTTTCATCAGACTTATGGATTTCCAAGGTAAGAGACAGTTAAAAGCAAACAGGATAATAGCACTGCAAGAAAAGACGACAAGTGTCGCTGTAGTGTTTGGCTCCATATCTTGCAGCACTGTTCTAATAATAGACCAAAATCTCACGTGTATTTGTGGATTGCCTACTAAAGAAGCTTCAATTGGATGAGAGAAGTGCTGGGATCTTCATAGGAAACTATATTAAACGTTAATATACTTTTTAATATCAGAAATTGAAGTCAATTTGTATAGATCAGTGATTCCCAAACTCCAGTCCTCACGACCCCCAACAGGTCATGTTTTCAGGATCTCCTTAATATAGCACAGGTGATGCCTTGATAATGATTCCATCACCTGTTCAACAGTAAGGAAATCCTGAAAACATGACTCATTGTGGGTCATGAGGACTGGAGTTTGGGAAACACTGGTATAGATGATGATGTGGATAATTGGAAACCAGAATTCAAATGAAAATGTTCACATTTTAATTTGCAAAATATAATAAGTGTGTTAAGTAAAGCTACATTCTTGAGCCAAATAATGCAATATACATCAACAGAATTAAGAATTGTGGCCTCTAGAAAAGTTTGAATATGAAAGAATTACAGCACTTCATTGTCTTGATCATGAGTACTCTCCTTATGAGTATGCATCATTTAAACACATAGCAGGAATCCTATTTTCTACATTACACCCTATTTTCATGAGGAATTCAATCTGCAATTACATGAAATAAGATCACCAACAATCCATTACCAGGTCAATTGAAAATCTAATTGCACGCTGCATCTGAATAATGTGAGTGCAGTCTGTCCTTGAGGCCACCTTTTCTATTATTGTGTCTGGTGTGTTTCTTCTTTTGGCAAATTGTTAAATGTTTATTTAAAAAAATAAACCAAATTTCCAAATGTTGATAACTATTATAATTGCTGTATATATTAATGGATTGCTTATATTGTATATAAAATACTACATTTTTCTTATTTAAGCTAAATATCCCTTTACATATTTTTTACTGCCAATGTTTAATCGTTCATCTGTCCAGTGCCTTTCTGATTCTATCAATACCAGAATCTGTGAATGAACTAATATATATTTAACCTCTTTCCCTCTTCTGTCAAACATGCCTATCATAAACTCATTAGAAAACAATTTTTTTTGACCCATTCAGGTCTAATTACAGTCTCAAATCTTCTCTTCATCTCTAAACTCATGTAATGCTTAGTCAACTTTTACCTAATACATTATCTATCTAACTATGACGCTAGTCACTACACAGGCAAATTGTGAGGCAGGAAAGTTACATGTTCTGGTGGCAGGTACTAGGAGATCACATTAAGATTAAGGGGATAGGCCGAAGTGTAGTCAGGTCACGGTCCGAAGTCAGAACACTTGGAGAGTAGTTGATCAGAGCAGATGGACAAGGCAAAAAGAATGGTCAAAGTCAATGGTCAGGCAGCAAAAGATCAATTCCCAGAGTACAGATAGCTGAGACTAACAAGCACCACCAAACAGAATGCTAAGACTGACGATGCTGTGGGATAAACTGCTCAGCTAAATAGCTGGACAATTATAGGAAACATAGAATACCTGCAGAAACCCAGCACCTCCCTGTATGAAATTGGGCAACGTAGTTGTCACTCAAAACACTGATAGCTCAGCATACCCCTGCTCCAGGTTAGATGACTGAGCTGTCACTCACCTAACCAAAAGCTCAACATGCCCCAGCTCCAAGTTAGATGACTGAGCTATCACTTAATCAGCAGACAGCTCAGCATGTCCCAGCTTCAGGTTGGATGACTGAGCTGTCACTTAATCAGCTGACAGCTCAGCATGTCCCAGCTCTAGGTTGGATGATTAAGTTGCCACTCACCAAGCCAACAGCTCAGCATGTCCCAGCTCCAGGGTGGATGACTGAGCTGTCACTCACAAATCCAACAGCTCTTTGTAAAACTGTAGGGGGAAAAAAGTGCAATAGGGTCTTACCCGGTATGAGGGTAGACAGACAAGACAAAGAAACACTCACCTGGTGAGGTTGTGCCAGTCACAACCCCTTATGATAGCCTGTGAGTGCCCGGTGGTTAAGCTGCAGCCCCGGTAGAGGAATTTTGTATCACACAGGAAGAAGAGAAGACCGGGTTTATGTCGCGCTAAAAACCACTGATGCGTGTAAATTAAAAGATTTCCTTTTTATTTGACAGTTCCTACGCGTTTCAGAGACATCCGTCTCCTTCCTCAGGAAAAGAAATCATCTGTTGATTTCTTTTCCTGAGGAAGGAGACGGATGTCTCTGAAACACGTAGGAACTGTCAAATAAAAAGGAAATCTTTTAATTTACACGTATCAGTGGTTTTTAGCGCGGCATAAACCCGGTCTTCTCTTCTACCTGTGTGATACAAAATCCAACAGCTCAGCATGCCACACCTCCAAGTTAGATGACTGAGCTGTCACTTACTTAGCTGACAGCTGAGCATGTCCCAGCTCCAGGTTGGATAAATGAGTTGTCACTCACCGAGCCAACAGCTAAACATGTCCCAGCTCCAGGTTGGATGACTGAGCTGTCACTCACAAAGCCAACAGCTCAACATGCCCCATCTCCAGGTTAGATGACTGAGCTATCACTTACTCAGCTGACAGCTCAGTATGTCCCAGCTCCAGGTTAGATGACTGAGCTGTCACTCACCAAGCCAACAGCTCTACATGCCCCAGCTCCAGGTTGAATCACCATGCAAGACCTGCCATTTAGAAATCATAAATCAGTTTAGTGATCACAATTTTACCTGTCATATTCAATCAATCCTCACTTTTTCATACTTGCAACACGTCAATGTCAACAATAGGCTATTTACTGACTTCTCAATATATCCCATCCCATGACAGGTTCCACTATCACAGTGTCATATTTTTTTTTTGTTGTTTTAAAGGTGCATGTGTGTGCATTGCTGTCAGAATTATATTTCCTAAATATAAATTGCAAAAAGTTGAATTCTATACCCCAGTTTCATTCCTTTATAGTTTGTTAGCAACTATATATTCAGGGGAACGTCTATTCATATTAATACTGCTCAATCCACCCAGAAATCCATACAATGTGAATCATGAATATAAAATGAATGTACTTTTGCTCATAGGTCCACATACTGTAGGAAATACAATATACATGTCTCCAGTAATGACAGACTGCCTCCTGGGAAGAGAGCTTTTCCAGACTCTATGTGAAAGAAGCAGTATCAGGTTAGAATAGAATATTCACCGTGTGCGCTGACAGCTGTAGGCACTACAAACAACTTTCCTGGTGGTGCTAAACTTCCCTTAAAAATAGTCAGTTCGTACCTCGACATACAGAAATAGCATAGAGCATCGCCTGGATTTCCAGCTATCTCTTCTATTTATGGTTCAGATTATATTGTACTTTTCATTCTCCAAAACAGGAAACAAATAATGCAAACTTAATTATGATGACTATTAAAAACAAGGCCTGCTCAGTGACCCTGCTCAAACATAGCTGTCTATACTGACTAGACGGATTCCGGCTGGATTTTGAGAAAATCTATGCAGTCACAGGTAATGGAAAGCAAGCTGTACTCATAGTAGGTTGTACAAAGACTTGACATTTTCTTCTCAATTTTCTAAATAATATTATTGTTCTTATCCACTAGCAAGATTAAGATGGCCTATCTGCTGATATGTGATATTTTTATTGGAAAAACATGAAGCAGTTAGCCATATACTGTATATGCTGAGAAAAGATGAAACGTGCAGCTCTAACACCTGTGTAATCAATATTTTTTATTATGTATTACTTCAGTTATGGCCAATTACAGATTAAAAAGTCCACGAAATATAATAAAACAACTAAAACAGTCCTTATATTTAAATTAATTAAATATAATGTATTTGATTAATGGGAATCTGTCAGCAGGTTTTTTCTATCTCATCTAAGAGCAGCATGATGTAGGCAGACACTCTGAATCCAGTGGTGTATCACTTAGATTACTGGGTGCAGCCATTCTGACACAATCAGAATTTTTACATTTAGCCATCTTTCAGAGCTGAGTGACCTTCCCTGCCCACAGCAGGCTCTCTTCAGAGATTGTACATAGACAGTGAGGTGTCAATCAGAGGAAGGGGCATGCTAGACTGCCTTGTGCATATTATAGTCCTGCAATGATAAGGGTCCTGCTGCTTAAACAAACATAACAATTAAAAAGATTGGACTGTGACAAGACAGGCATCACTGAATCCTATGTTTTAACCCTTGCAGCATGCTGTCTTCAGCTTACATAGCAAAAACCTGCTCACAGATTCCCTTTAATGCCCCCTTCACATGTCCGTGAAAGTCACACACGTTTTTCAGAGGCGTGTCAAAGGTGCGTATTGTCCTCTATGTACCGTTTTTATGGTACAACGTGTGTTCTCTGTGTGTTATCCGTAATAACACACAGAGAACTGGAACTTTCTGCTCACCTGTCCTTGGCGTTGCTGTTTGTGGTGCTGATCTTTGGTCTCCAGTCCTGCCAACTCCCTGCTGCTGCTGCTTCCGGCCCACAGTTGAGTGAATATTCAATGAGCATAATGAGCGGGGGTCAGAAGCAAGTGACAGCACTGACAGAGACAGCAGTGCTGGAGAAGGGAAGTATAGAATTTTTTTCTTTTTACAAACACGTGTGTTTTCCTGATGCGTGTCACATGGATCACATCCGTGCGGTCCGTGTGCGGGCCGTGTGACACCCGTGAAGCCGGAAAAAAACGGACATGTCTATGTGTTCAGCACACGGGCACATGGTCCATAGGAAAACACGCACGTGTGCGCAGACCCATTGATTTTAATGAATCTACGTGTGCCCGTGTCTCCGGCACGGGAGGAGACAGATCAAACACGTACCGGAGACACAAACTTGTGAAGGGGGCCTAAAAGAGTAATCGTCAGTTAAATTTTTGTTTCACAAATCAGTAGTACACATAAAAGTAATAAACTTTGTAATGTATCTTATCAGAATAATCTGCTTTTTTTCCTACAAGAATGAACTTTCACTCTCAATGAGCACTTTAGGAGTAAAATCTGTAAAATTGTTTTTTCAAGGTATGAAATACTTGTAGTAGGTGCTACTAAATAACGATGATCCAAATGTTCACCAGGAGTGAACAAAGTAGATCAAAATGTACAGTACAGACGAAAAGTTTGGACACACCTTCTCATTCAAAGATTTTTTTTTATTTTCATGACATGAAAATTGTAGATTCACATTGAAGGCATTAAAACTATGAATTAACACATGTGAAATGAAATACTTAACAAAAAAGTGTGAAACAACTGAAAATATGTCTTATAATCTAGGTTCTTCAAAGTAGCCACCTTTTGCTTTGATTACTGCTTTACACACTCTTGGCATTCTCTTGATGAGCTTCAAGAGGTAGTCACCGGAAAAGGTTCTCACTTCACAGGTGTGCCCTAGCAGGTTTAATAAGTGGGATTTCTTGCCTTATAAATGGGGTTGGAACTATCAGTTGTGTTGTGCAGAAATCTGGTGGATACACAGCTGATAGTCCTACTGAATAGACTGTTTGAACTTGTATTATGGCAACAAAAAAGCAGCTAAGTAAAGAAAAAATGAGTGGCCATCATTACTTTAAGAAATGAAGGTCAGTCAGTCCGAAAAATTGGGAAAACTTTGAAAGTGTCCCCAAGTGCAGTGGCAAAAACCATCAAATGCTACAAAGAAACTGGCTCACATGAGGACCACCCCAGGAAAGGAAGACAAAGAGTCACCTCTGCTGCGGAGGATAAGTTTATCCGCATCACCAGCCTCAGAAATTGCAGGTTAACAGCAACATAGATTAGAGACCAGGCCAATGCCACACAGAGTTCTAGCAGCAGACATATCTGTAGAACAACTGTTAAGAGGAGACTTTGTGCAGCAGGCCTTCATGGTAAAATAGCTACTAGGAAACCACTGCTAAGGACAGGCAACAAGCAGAACAGACTTGTTTGCGCTAAAGAACACAAGGAATGGACATTAGACCAGTGGAAATCTGTGATTTGTTCTGATGAGTCCAAATTTGAGATCTTTTGATCCAACCACCGTGTCTTTGCGCGATGCAGAAAAGGTGAACGGATGGACTCTACATGCCTGGTTCCCACCATGAAGCATGGAGGAGGAGGTGGGATTTGCAGGTTACACTGTTGGAGATTTATTCAAAATTGAAGGCATACTGAACCAGCATGGCTACTACAGCATTTTGCAGCAGCATGTTATTCCATCCGGTTTGCGTTTAGTTGGACCATCATTTATTTTTCAACAGGACAATGACCTCAAACACACCTCCTGGCTCTGTAAGGGCTATTTGACTAAGAAGGAGAGTGATGGGGTGCTACGCCAGATAACCTGGCCTCCACAGTCACCAGAGCTGAACCCAATCGAGATGGTTTGGGGTGAGCTGGACCGCAGAGTGAAGGCAAAAGGGCCAAAAAGTGGTAAGCATCTCTGGGAACTTCTTCAAGACTGTTGGAAGACCATTTCCGGTAACTACCTCATGAAGCTCATCAAGAGAATTCCAAGAGTGTGAAAAGCAGTAATCAAAGCAAAAGGTGGCTACTTTGAAGAACCTAGAATATAAGACATATTTTCAGTTTTTTCACACTTTTTTGTTAAGTGTTTCATTGCACATGTGTTGATTCATAGTTTTGATGCCTGTCAATGTGAATCTACAATTTTCAGAGTCATGAAAATAAAGAAAACTCTTTGAATGAGAAGGTGTGTCCAAACTTTCAGTCGGTACTGTATTAATAAATAATACAACACGTTTTGGCTAGAGTCGGCCTTTCTCAGGTTCCAGCCGAAACACTTTGAATTTTTAATAATTGTTAATCATATTTGTTCACCACTGTTGAACATTACTTAGGAGTAGAGAACAGCGAACCCGAGGTTCAGTGTTTGTACAAAACACAGACTTTACAAAAAAATAACAGAGTTCAGGATAGGAGTTCGGGTGCTTCATGTAAGCAATAAACCCATTCAAGCATTGCTGTGCTTGGGTACGCTTGGTGGTCAGCCCAGTGTAAGTTGCTAATAGTATTTGAACAGGTCACACTAGGGGTAATGACAGTGTGATAAGATGTAGTGTGCACCAAACAAAAAATGGAGAAAACCCACCTACCCTTCCCTGGAAGTGATCTGTTTATGGCTGTCTGCATGTGGGCGGAGACCTGAACTGCCCAATTAGTGACATTTACTGGAATTCAAGTCAAGTCCAGATCCCAAACCGATCGTCACCTAAAGTTCATCTGAACCCGCCAAATCTAACTTCCACGGGTCCGTTTATCTCCACTTAGGATCGCCTTGTACCTGGACTTCATACCATGTATTTCACTGTGCTGAAATCTCTTCCCAGCAGCACACAACGCCAGCTACAACCTCTCCTACTCTCATAATACATGAATATGTGAATAATTGTGCTCTATTTGTGCAACCTATCAAGGTTAGACACTACTCTTCTAATTTTCTAGATTGAATTTCAACTTTTTGCACTCAGAAAGCACCAACCTCCCCTTTCCCGAAGGGATAATTCATATTATATTTAAAATTTGTATGTAGTGAAGATATATTTTTTTCATTACTAAGATGGTTGTTGCTTTTAAAATTCAATGGAGAAGGAGGAGTTAGAGGCAGACACAGACTTTCTGCTGCAAGTTCTCCTGAAATGGCAGCTAATGACTCTCCTGAGAAATTTATGAGTATGAAATATCATCTCCTATCTTGGTAAGAGCTAAATATGTACCCACTAAATTACCCATGAATTGAGAATTTTAAGAATTAATGATCAGTCCAGGACAATCAGAAAACCATAGAAAAAAATATCCCGCTAAAAATTAACTTTTAATAACAACATTAAAAGGTCAGATGACCAAAAACACATTTTAACATATAGGTAATAAGGTTAGGTGCAGAGTGTGTAATAACAAATGTCAGGTGGGAGATAGAGAAAAAAGTTTTTAGACTGGCCCTAAATAAGCCCTATTAAGTCTCTCCTGACCTGGCAATGGAGGGTATGATGCCCTAGGGTTATGGCGCCCCCATTCCACGAAGGGAATCCCTAAATAACCCTATTAAACCCTACATAAACCAGACAACCATATATAAAGACTAAACAATAGCCCCCATCGCCATGCAATGGTGGGTCAACGGTAGTGACTCATCAGAAAACGATGTCCAGAGACATTTTTTGACTATTTTAAGGGATTTGAGTATTTTAGTATTAATCTCAGATTCTCAAAGCTGAACCTGCCGGAACATGAGTCTCAAGTCCTCTATTTTATCACTATGTACCTTGACAAACTGATCAAGAAAAGATTAACTAAGATGCCTGTATTCTTCAAAATCACATATCATTTTTCTACTCCGGACCGAAGCCCGAGTGTACCCCAGCACAGCGATGCTTCGCTTGAGTAATTAGCATATGAACACCATACAAACTTTGACACAGAGTTTTTTTTACCCCTTCACACCCGGTTGATTTTCCATTTTTCGTTTTTTGCTCCCCTTCTTACGGGAGCCATAACGTTTTTATTTTTCATCTATCTTGCCATATGAGGGCTTATTTTTTGCGAGTTGAGTTGTACTTTTGATTGAAACCATTACTTTTACCATATAGTGTACTGGAAAATGGGAAAAAAAAATTCTAAGTGCAGGGAAATTGCAAAAAAACAGACATTACACAATTGTTTTTAGGATATTTTATTCACCATGATCACTATATGGTAAAACTGATGTGTGTGATGCTTCACTTCAGTATGAGTTCATAGATTCCAAACATGTATACTTTTACTTTTATCTAAGGGGGTTAAAAAAAATCAGAAATTTTTCCCCCAAAGATTGCACTTACGGCGCTCTGTGACAGCTTATTTTTTGCATCTTCAGCTGACCATTTTAATTATACCATTTTTGTGCAGATGCTACATTTTGATCACCTGTTATTGCATTTTAAATACATTTTGTGGCGACCAAAAAAATGTAAATTTGGCATTCGGAATTTTTCTGTTGTCATGCCATGTACCAATCAGGTTAATTGATTTAATATTTTGATAGATTGGGCATTTCTAAACATGGCAATACCAAATATGTGCATATTTTTTTATTTTTTTTAACTGTTTTATTTTCAACGCGATGAATAGGGGGTGATTTGAACTTTTATTTTTTTTATTTTTTCATATTTTTTAAAACTTTTTTTCATTTTTTATTTATTTTAATGGTCTTTTTAGGGGACTTTATGGATCAGCAGTCTGATCACTTGTGTATTTCTGTTGATCAGAGCTGCAGAGCTCTGATCAGCAAAAATGCACTGTGGCTTTAAGAGTCGCTGCTCTGTCGGTTCTGCAGGAACTACGCTATGTTAGCAACAGGAGTCATCACACGACCCATCGCTACCATCGCAACCATCGGCTTCTCGTGATTACATCACAGGGTCTCTGATAGCAGCTGGGAACGGCACAATCCCCGCTGCGGTCATTTAAATTGCGCTGTCACATTTTGACAGCGCAATCTAGGTGGCAAGCAGGTATGGGTGGATCATGAATCCACATGTGCCTGTTAGCTTTTCAAATCAACAGACATGTGCAGGGATCACTGCCGGCTCACCACAGCAGCCGGCAATGATTACCTCGATACGACCAAGGACATACAGTTACGTCCTTGGTCATACAGGGGATAAAGACTGTAATCGGGTTCAAACCCTGGGAATACAGCGTTCGGTATGAACCCTGACCTTTACAGTTCAGGTTTGCTGATCTCTAGTAAGAGGTTACATAAGAAAAATTATTAAATTTCAATACAATGATTAATCAAGGGAGACTTAGAGAAACACATATTAAAGAGATGAGCGGATCTGCTGAGATTTTAATTTTTCCAAGTCACGCAAATGTATCATAGAAATTAAATTTACATGACAATAATTCCATGTTCATTATTATGCTTTGAGGTCTCACGGAGTGAAGAATGCTGAAGAAGATAAATGTAAGGGAAAGTTTTAAAGAAAGAAGATGGAAAACCAGATGTCAAGTTGCAGGGGCAATGAGACAACTGAGTAGCGACATGAGTGTACATTTATCTTTTCACCTTTTACCTACACTATATGATCCAGCAGAAATGGTTGCCAGCTAGTCAGAATATTGCTGAATTGCATCACTCAAATTGTGAAAAATTCAATATTCTGCAGAATATACATTTTTGTGCAATTCAAAGAGAAAAAAATCCCACTCAAATAAATTCACTTATCTCAAATGTTAAAAGATACAGAATATACTGTAGGTGTTACATTATAATTGTTTTGCTGCAGTGACTATGTTGGATCTGCTGAGGCCAACTCACAACTATATCTAAAGAGGACAGTGCCTACAAGTAGTATTCAACCACCTGCAGATTTAGCAGATTTGATAAGACGCAAATAAGTTAGAGCCTGCAAAATTCAAACAAGAGCAGGATTTATTAACAGATGCATAAATCTTACAAACCAGCAAGTTATGTTGCTCAGTTAAATTTTAATAAATTTTCAACATAAAAGTGTGGGTCAAATATTATTCAACCCCTAGGTTTAATATTTTGTGGAATAACCCTTGTTTGCAATTACAGCTAATAATCGTCTTTTATAAGACCTGATCAGGCCGGCACAGGTCTCTGGAGTTATCTTGGCCCACTCCTCCATGCAGATCTTCTCCAAGTTATCTAGGTTCTTTGTGTGTCTCATGTGGACTTTAATCTTGAGCTCCTTCCACAAGTTTTCAATTGGGTTAAAGTCAGGAGACTGACTAGGCCACTGCAACACCTTGATTTTTTCCCTCTTGAACCAGGTCTTGGTTTTCTTGGCTGTGTGCTTTGGGTCGTTGTCTTGTTGGAAGATGAAATGACAACCCATCTTAAGATCCTTGATGGAGGAGCGGAAGTTCTTGGCCAAAATCTCCAGGTAGGCCATGCTATCCATCTTCCCATGGATGCGGACCAGATGGCCAGGCACCTTGGCTGAGAAACAGCCCCACAGCATGATGCTGCCACCACCATGCTTGACTGTAGGGATGATATTCTTGGGGTCTTATGCAGTGCCATCCAGTCTCCAAACGTCACGTGTGTGGTTGGCACCAAAGATCTCGATCTTGGTCTCATCAGACCAGAGAACCTTGAACCAGTCTGTCTCAGAGTCCTCCAAGTGATCATGAGCAAACTGTAGACGAGCCTTGACATGACGCTTTGAAAGTAAAGGTACTTTACGGGCTCGTCTGGAACGGAGACCATTGCGGTGGAGTACGTTACTTAGGTATTGACTGAAACCAATGTCCCCACTGCCATGAGATCTTCCCGGAGCTCCTTCCTTGTTGTCCTTGGGTTAGCCTTGACTCTTCGGACAAGCCTGGCCTCGGCACGGGTGGAAACTTTCAAAGGCTGTCCAGGCCGTGGAAGGCTAACAGTAGTTCCATAAGCCTTCCACTTCCGGATGATGCTCCCAACAGTGGAGACAGGTAGGCCCAACTCCTTGGAAAGGGTTTTGTACCCCTTGCCAGCCTTGTGACCCTCCCCGATCTTGTCTCTGGTGGCCTTGGAATGCTCCTTTGTCTTTCCCATGTTGACCAAGTATGAGTGCTGTTCACAAGTTTGGGGAGGGTCTTAATTAGTCAGAAAAGGCTGGAAAAAGAGATAATTAATCCAAACATGTGAAGCTCATTGTTCTTTGTGCCTGAAATACTTCTTAATACTTTAGGGGAACCAAACAGAATTTTTGTGGTTTGAGGGGTTGAATAATAAATGACCCTCTGAATAAACTTTTCACAATTTAAAAAAAAAATAAAAAAAGAAATAACATTCTTTTTTGCTGCAGTGCATTTCACATTTCCAGGCTGATCTACAGTCCAAATGTCACAATGCCAAGTTAATTCCGAATGTGTAAACCTGCTAAATCTGCAGGGCGTTGAATACTACTTGTAGGCACTGTAAATCATAAGAAGTGCATTAGTGAATTTTATACAAACCTAAGGACTCATGAGTATTACAATGGTTCAAGTAGAAGCCCTGCTCAAAAGCCCTATAGGGAATGAATTGCTGAAGCCTGAGCGAGGCTTGATTCTTAGCTAATAGATGGTTAACCAATCACCTGCTGCCAGACGCCTAAACAGTGTGGTGTTCTGACTTAGGCTATGTTCGGAGATCCATATATTACTACCTTTGTCTATTCTGTTTAGAACATAGTAACACAACATAGCAATGGAAATAGCATCCTCTGCATACACGCAGAAGAGCATAGAGCCCCCATTGATTTACATTGGATCCATCTGCTTCTCATGTGTTTATTTTTAGAATGTAAATGAACGTCCTCCATGCAGAACTTTCCCTTTCTAAAAATAAATTAAAACATAGACTCAATGGGGCCCCTCTGATTCAGTTTGACACAGGAATGCAGAGAATGCTAATTCCATTTATTTGTTCTGTTAATGAGAATAATATATACAGGATATGGAAATAAGTTGTAATGACATGTGAGCAGTGCCTTAAAATACTCATCCTTTAGTAAAATACCACTCAGAGATAGGCCTGGAGAAAGCACTGTGTGCATGAAATGGCCGCAGGCTACTGACCTGCTGTGTATTGTTCTTCTTGAATAGCTCTTGACCGTGCAAAGAAAATAACCAGCTGATTTGTCATACTATGTGTTGAATGCCAATCTACTGTTTCATCTGTTACATTTGAATTCTCCAAAATTTTGTGCACCAATATTTGTGAATCCTGCTTTTGGAAGTGTCGTTCACCTTTTTTTTATAATGTAAAGATGGATAAATGTTGGGAGACTGCATCTAAATGAATTAAGGAGCTATATCAAGTAGAGTTGAGTGAAAAAATTTGAGTGGAATTAAATTTTTGTAAAATTTCAAACAATTTGCATTCACAAAAAAGATTTTTTTGCAATTCGTCTCTGTGCAGAGCCAGCAAAAAAGCAATTCCTGCTCGCCATTTTCCTGGATTATAGTGAGCCATTAAAGAGAACCTATAAGGTGCAATATGCATGCAGACCCATGAGCGGTTCTGGGTACATATTTCTAATCCCTGCCTAACCATTCCTGTATACACCAGCATAGATAAAGAAATGTTTAGAAAAAGTATTGCTAAAGATCGTTTCTTATATGCTAATGAGGCTCATGACTAGTCGCAAGAGAGTGAGTTCCCTTGGCTAGCCGTCCCCCTTAGCACATTATCATGCCCCTGTGGGCGTACTAACATGCTAATGAATGCACAGCTTCCCTGTACATACCTCATTCTTCATGGTGGCCGGCGGAGGATGGATGCACACTGCGCATGATCCAGAGTCTCTGGGACTTCCGATCATGTGCACTAAATTGATGCTGGGTGTAATCTTCCCGGCTTCAGTGAGGTATAGTGTGTATGACTGGAAGTGCTTGGTACTCTAGCTCATATGCACTACACATTTATCCTCCACTGGCCGCCATCAAGACTGAGTTATGTGCAGCATCGCTGCACATTCATTTACATTTAATTTAGGTCACTCCTCAACCCCATTGAAAGTGCCAGAACACCACTATGCAATTTTATACACAAAGAATATTGTGGTATGAGTCCTTTTAATAAAATTAATCTTTATTATAATTACATTAAAATTAATACAGCAATTGAGTCCTCAAGGGTTAACTGAACTGCTAGCAAAGGTCAATAGCAGTAATTGTGGACAGTTGACAACATGTAGTACACATAGGAGGATCACAATATTTTAATCAAAACAAACAAGGATGTGATACAGTGGATTATACGTAAACACACACTGAAATTTCCTATTTACATTGTTTGATGGTAGTGTGCCCAAGCTCAATACTACCAGTTGTGATCACTTAACTATGTGTCATATCCATATAATTGTTGTGGTATAACCAAGGCCTTACTTGCATAGCTATAGGCAATCAATTAGTTATAAACGGCATAACCACAACCTACTATTTATCCACAGTTATAGTAATAATGCAATACTGACCACTTTGCAGCAAGTCCAGGTAACCACCAGTCCCTACGCGCGTTTCACCTCTTCTTCAGGGGACATTCATTTACATGTTAGTATGCCCACAGGAGCATGCTAACATGCTAAGGGGGGGCGACTAGCCAAGGGAACTAACGCCCTTGCGACTAGTCCCTGCGCTCATTAGCATATAATAAACAGTCTTTAGAAATCCTCTTTCTAAAGATCTCTTTATTTATGCTAGTGTATACATGACGGTTAGGCAGGGATTAGCAATATGCACCCAGAACTGCTCGTGGTTCTGGGTGTATATTGCACCTGACAGGTTCCCTTGAAGAGGCTAAAAGAAAAAATAAAAAGTGTTATACTGACCTCATCACTCACCTTTCCGGCCCTGTCGGTACTCACCACCACTCATCTTTTGATCCCACGATTCTCACAATGGGCCATTATGGCACAGTTGAGCTCCCACACACTTGCTCAAAACCCTCAAGGCTGCCATGACACCTGGAAGTATGGCACAATGCAAGAGGAAAATAAAATCCAATACTAGCTGCAGGGGATCAGAAGTTGTGATGGGGAAATGATGGGTGCCGATGAATAAAGGAAATGCCGGAGAGGTGATCAGAGGATGACTATAAAAGTTTTTTCTATTTTTTATGCATTACCTTTATTATGCTCTGTGGCCTGGAGAGACCCCAGTACATATTAAGGGAAATTACATTTGTAGTGAATAAACGTCTCCATGCATTAAATTTTCTAAGGAAAAATAATGTGTGAACAGGCCTGATCCACTCATCTCTAATAACAAGTACTGATAAAGTATTCAGCTTTAACTCCTGATTAGTGATGAGCCAGCATTACCATGCTCGGGTGCTCGGTTCTCGTAATGAGCACTTGGATGCTTGGACGGGCGCGACTTGAGTGCCTGAGTATAATGGACGTGAATGGGAAAGTCATGCATTTTCTCAGATTTCCCAGGAAAAATTCATGAGTTATTATACTCGGGTACTCGAGTCGCCCTCGTCCGAGCATCCAACTGCACGCTATGAGTACCAAACACCCGAGAATGGTGTTGCTCGTTCATCACTAATTATGATATATTGATCTTGCTATTACCACACTGTCGTCATTTGATATTACACCATTTAATAGAAGTTCATTCTAATATGTAGTGGCCTGAATATGCACTTCGTTCTACGAAAATAACATGAAGCTCTAAATGTGACAATTTGTGTTGAATGATTTACAGAAGATATAAGTCAATGTTGTAAATATTGATCCATTGACACAGGTTGCATGATATATACTGTGCTACTCAGATACGCTTCCAATACCGGCCAGTATATTATTGCCTGCTTAATCCTTTACCCACTGTTTGGCCATGCCATATTTCAATATCTTGCACTGTTTTACTTGTTGATCATCTGAGCTCAGACTAGGACCTTGTTTCAGATTATCTGTTATGTGACTAGAGCTCGCCTGCTTCCTGATCAGCTCCAACAATCCTTTGTATAGCTTGAGCATTCAACAGCATTTTATCAGTAAAAGCTTTGCATTCAGCCGGCTTATCCATTGTAGCAAGAAAGAAGCACTAACATCGGCACTGGTGACCACTTTGCATATTATTGGTCAACTGTTCAAAAGGAACCGACTACTAAATGTGTACTCAAAATACAAGATAATTGCTGACTACTATAATAAATTCTATATTTCAGCTCCTATTGTGTATATTCACCATTAAGAAGCATTTAGCAATTTATACATTGATGGCAAACTACTGTATAGAAATATTTCAGGACATTTGTAAATACTTTGAATTACTTATTTTACAGGGATCTTAAGGTAAAAGGCTGTATTATATATCAGAGGTGCAGTCATTGTTCTAATTGTTGTTGGAAACCGTTCACAAATTTGTTGTTGGTCATACCCCAAACGCTTAGCTGAGCTGGACACAGTTAATTTTAAGTACCATAAGACAGTTTCCTTTTCAGTTCAATGCCTAAAGACTATATTTTTTAAAGGAAATCTGTCAGAATCTTTTTGCTACCTCATCTGAGAGCAGCATGATGTAGGCAAAGAGAGCATGAATTCAATGATGTATCCCTTAATTTACTGTATGCAGAGGATCTGACACAATCAGAGTTTTTAGACTTAGCAATGCAGCAGAGCTCAGAAAGCTGCCCCGTCCACACTAGGCTCTTTATGTACAATGTTTATAGACAGTGATTTACTAATCACAGTAGGGGGCGTATTTGTCCTTGTTAGTTTAGGCTGCAATGATAACCATTTTTGTTCATGTGCTTTTAACCTTTAAAGTGAATTATTAAAGGGAACCAATCACCAGGATTTTCGCATATAAGAAAAAGCCAGTGCTATACTGGCACTATCAGGCTGCTTATCTACATACCATTAGTGGTAAGGCGGGGGGGGGGGGGGGGGGCGGGAATCCATATGAATACCCACCTAGAGATTATCTGCTCAGATGCAACTGTCACTCAAGTAGCTGCAGAATTTATAAACTTCACTTTCTTGGATTTGAAAGCCTAAACATACGAGCTGACCACTAATGGTATGTAGAGGATCTGCCTGATAGTACCAGTATAGCACGGGCTTTAGCTTATATGCGAAAATCCTGATGATTGGTTCCCTTAAAAGGTTATTTTTTAAATATTTGTGTTACACACCTCCTTACACATTTCTTGCCTGGCTGATTTATGGTGTGGCAGACTAGCTGACCTAGTTCGGCAATGATAATCTCCTGAAGCTAAAACAAACATTGCAGTTAAGCAACAGTACACAGTATGATATTGGAGGCATCATTGAATTTTGTGTGTTAACCCGTATAGCATGGTGTCTTCAGAATACATAGCAAAAATCTGCTGACATATTCCTTTTAACCTCCAATCAAGCTAAAAACTAAGCCTATATTATTATTATTATTATTATTTATTATTATAGCGCCATTTATTCCATGGCGCTTTACAAGTGAAAGAAGGTATACGTACAACAATCATTAACACAGACTGGTATACAAAACAGACTGGTATAGGAGGAGAGAGGACCCTGCCCGCGAGGGCTTACAGTCTACAGGGAATGGGTGATGGTACAATAGGTGAGGACAGAGCTGGTCATACAGTGGTGTACTGGACTGAGGGCTATTGTAGGTTGTAGTCTTGTTGTAAGAGGTGGGTCTTGAGGTTCCTCTTGAAGCTTTCCATGGTAGGGGAAAGTCTGATATGCTGAGGTAGAGCATTCCAGAGTATGGGGGAGGCACGGGAGAAATCTTGTACGCGATTGTGGGAAGAGGAGATAAGAGAGGAGTAGAGAAGGAGGTCTTGTAAGGATCTGAGGTTGCATGCAGGTAGGTACCGGGAGACTAGGTAACATATGTAAGGAGGAGACAGGTTGTGGATGGCTTTGTATGTTATGGTTAATGTTTTGAACTGCAGTCGTTGGGCAATGGGAAGTCAGTGAAGGGATTGGCAGAGTGGCGAGGCTGGGGAATAGCAAGGGGAGAGGTGGATTAAGCGGGCCACAGAGTTTAGGATAGATTAGAGAGGTGCAGGAGTGTTGGAAGGGAGGCCAGAGAGCAGGAGGTTGCAGTAGTCGAGGCGGGAGATGATTAGGGCATGCACTAATATTTTTGCTGATTCTTGGTTAAGGAAAGGACGGATCCGGGATATATTTTTGAGTTGTAGTCTGCATGAGGTGAAGAGGGCTTGGATGTGTGGCTTGAAGGATAGAGCAGAGTCGAGGGTTACTCCAAGGCAACGAGCTTGTGAGACTGGGGAGAGTGAGCAACCATCAATTTTGATGGAAAGGCTTGTTGGAGGAGATGAGTGAGGAGGAGGAAAGGCAATGAACTCTGTTTTGTCCATGTTAAGTTTTAGGAATCGCGCAGAAAAGAAGGATAAAATAGCAGACAGACATTGTGGAATTATGGTTAGTAGAGAGGTAATGTCAGGTCCAGAGAGGTAGATCTGTGTGTCATCGGCATAGAGGTGATACTGAAAGCCATCGGACTCTATGAGCTGTCCCAGGCCGAAGGTGTAGATGGAGAACAGCAGGGGTCCAAGAACTGAGCCTTGGGAAAAACCGACAGATAGGGGGTGAGATGAAGAAGTGGTGTGAGAATGGGAGACGCTGAAAGTTCGGTCGGTTAGGTATGATGAGATCCAAGATAGGGCCAAGTCTGTGATGCCCAGAGATGGGAGAATCTGTAGTAGGAGGGAATGGTCTACTGTGTCGAAGGCAGAGGACAGGTCCAGGAGGAGGAGGACAGAGTAGTGTCGCTTAGCTTTGGCGGTTAGTAGATCATTGGTGACTGGTTAGGGCAGTTTCAGTAGAGTGATGTGGTCGGAAGCCAGATTGTAGCTGGTCAAAGAGGGAGCAGCATGAGAGGTATGAGGACAGTTCAAAATGGACATGCTGTTCCAGTAGTTTTGAGGCATAGAGGAGAAGGGATATGGGTCGATAGTTTGACACAGAGGATGGATCAAGGGAGGGCTTTTTGAGCATGGGTGTAATGGAGGCATGTTTAAAGCATGAGGGGAATACACCACTTGTTAATGATAGGTTGAAGAGAAGGGTTAGGGCTGGGATGAGCACTGTGGTGATGTTGGGGATGAGGTGCGATGGGAGTGGGTCAAGTGCACAGGTTGTTAGATGTGATCTTGAGAGTAGAGTGGAAAGATTGTTTATTGTCATGGTGGAGAAGCTGGATTTGGAGGAAGAGGGCTGAGTAGCTATGATGAGGGGCCGTGATGATTGTGGGCCAAAGCTTGCTCTGATGTTGTCAATCTTCTGCTTGAAGAAAGAGGCAAAGTCTTCAGCTGAGATGAGAGGAGAGGGAGGTGGTGCTGGAGGATGGAGGAGAGAATTGAAAGTGTTGAATAGCTGTTTAGGGTTGTGAGAGAGAGAGGATATGAGGGATGAGAAGTAGGTTTGTTTTGCAGCAGTGAGTGTGGACTTAAAGGTGGACTTGAAGGGACTCTTTATATGCAATGAAGTGCTCAGTGGAATGAGACTTCTTCCATCTGCGCTCAGCAATTCTGGAAGCCCGTCTCAGTTCTTTAGTCTTACTTGTGTGCCAGGGTTGCCTGTTGATTGTGTGGTTTTTGGTGTGTGTGAGGGGGCAGCTGATTCGAAAGCTGCAGAGATTGTAGTGTTGTATAAAGTTGCAGCAGCATCTGCATCATGTAACAATGCAATGTCTGTGAGTGGGAGAAGGGACTGAGAAAGTGCATGTAAATCAAGGTGTTTGATATTTCTATGAGGGTGTGAAAGTTTGGGGAGTGAGGGGTTGCGTACTTGGAGAAGGGAGTGAAGAGAATGTGAGTAGGTTGTGGTCAGACAGGGGGAGAGGTGAGTTAGAGAGGTTAGATAGGGAACAGAGGCGAGTGAAGATGAGGTGCAGTGTGTGGCCATCTTTGTGAGTAGCTGCAGAAGATCATTGGGTGAGGCCGAAGGAGGAAGTGAGTTTTAGAAGTTAGGAGACAGATGAGTGGGAAGTGTCATTGGAGATATTGAAATCACCCATGATGATGGTGGGGATGTCGGTGGAAAGGAAGTTTAGTAGCCAGGTGGTGAAATGGTCAAAAAAGGCAGTGGCTGGTCCTGGAGGGCGGTAAATGACAGCCAGTTGAAGGTTGGACTGGGCGTAGATGCGTATGGAGTGCACCTCAAAAGATGGGAGAGTGGAATTGGTGTAAAGGAGCATTGGTTGGACAGGAGCAAACCAACTCCTCCACCTTGCTTGTTACTGGGGCGGGGGGGGTGAGAGAGTTGGAGACCGCCATAGGAAAGTGCAGCAGGAGAGGCAGTGTCAGAGGGGGTGAGAAAGGTTTCTGTGATGGCGAGGAAGGAAAGTTTATTAGTGATTAAAAGATCATGAATGTAGGATAGTTTGTTGCAGACAAAGTGAGCGTTCCATAGAGCTCCTGTTAGTGGGACTGGGGGAGCGAGGGCTGGGTGGATGGGTATGAGGTTAGAGAGGTTGCGATAGAGAGGTTGCGAAAATTTGTGATAGGTTGTGGATGAGGGTTTGAAGTGACAATAGGGATGTGGTGAGGAGGACCAAAATTAGGAGAGATATCCCCAGCAGTGAGCAGAAGCAGTGTCTATATGTAACTAAAGCTTAGACACCATATCTGCCTGACTTTTGATATCCTTGCATCTGCTATTTTGAAGAGCTGGAGACACCTTTTGGACTTGTATAACCACTGCAGACACAAGAAAGGCGCAGTGAAAGGTCTGGATCACCCTTCTCCGCACCTCCACTATCAGCTATAGACAGCAGAAATTAGAGCACCACTGAGGCCATGAACACTGGTGTATGCCATGGCAGTGGAAGTGTGGCACAGAGTTTCTGCCTAGCTCACCATGAGACTGTGCTGCGTATTTTGGTCCCAAAGGAATCAGCCTCAGATCTTGGAAAAATCGGCAATGGAGATAAAAACAGGATGCCAGAATGGTGCATATGCATTAGTTATCTGGAGGCAGTGTTTTAGTTAGACTGGAGGGTTGTTGTAAGCTGTATATGACACAGAGACAGCAAGAAATGCTAAAAGATTCCACCTATGAAACTTGATCTTCTTGATTAAAATAGAGGCTGTAACTCCGGATCCGTACAAAACAGAGAAAATGCTCAAACGCCCCAATATTCAATACCCCTGATCATAATCAGTGGGGTCTCAGCAATGCAATCAGGATCTCTCTACTTTTGAATTTTTACATAAACTGTAAAATAATTTTTAATGTCACAAATAAACCTTTCCCAGCTGTAGTACATAATGGTATACTGTATGCTGTAAGACCTACGTACAAAGGTCGCATGTTGAGAGACACAGCATAGGTGATCAGTCATTTCTATCACCACCCACAGCCGTCCTAGAATTCTCAATTTAGGAATGGCGAAAAATGGAATATTGTAGAGAATTCCCCCAGAATAATTCACTTTTTACATAGACACTTTTTGCTTCTATTTAAAAACTGCATTTATGGAGAAAATGCTCTTTATGGCATTTATCAGAGAAAGAAATATACATTTGTGCGACAAAGTTGAACAATGAAAACTGATCAAACATTAGTGTTGCCTGGCAACCAAAGATAGTCTACTAAACACCCTCTGATTGATGCAGCCCACCAGTTTTAAAGCTATAGTAGTGAAGATAAACCTCATTGCAGTATTCTGACAGATGTATTAACAAGATGAACATATACATAATGAAAAATGCATGTTCTGTCATTTGTACGTATTTCACAATGTTCTGTACCTCAGTTAACCTCTATTTAGAATAAGCAGTAGCTGTGATATCTTCTTTCTTCATACTGTAATTTTCATGCATAATAACAGACATGCAGCTTGCATTTACAATGAGTAAGATCTCATTCCTATATGCACGGAGGGTATTAAAATGCCAGATGAAGCGTTACAGTACATATGGTGAGGTCAAGGGGTAACGGTGTAGCCTCATAAATCGATACATTATTGAGTCATGCATGTGCTATGCTGTAGTAGAATGTACAGCTATATGCTCCGACGAAGTAGTGCACAGTGTACAGTACACTAGATTCTGTTTGCTTATGCAGGGGACAGTGACAGTGAAATATGAAGACTTCTAAATTCCATACACACCGCAGCTTATGAATTCAAAATGTGTGTAAATGCCAAGTTTCAAATCCATCATGTCTGGGTTTATTAAAGTATGTAAGGATTTATGCTAAAACCTGCAAGCTAGTGCTAGAAACGTTCCAGCATCAGATCTGCTGCAGGTGCCCAGATTTACCTAAGCCTTCATCCTAAGCATCAAGCTAGGAGGCATACTACTGAAATCAGGTCAGCCGGAGCAACACACCTGAGACTTCACCGTTGACCATTTCACTTTTAAGACATTCATATGAAATGAAACAGAGAAAAGCCTAAATGAAATAGATTTCAGACTACTAGTTATATTTTGGTTGAATAGACAGCAGAGCCTGAATTATTCACTCTTCAGAGAATATGGTATCGGTCCAAGAACTATATAGACCCAATGAAAACATTGGCTTACAAAACTTGTGTTTAGTACAGAGAACAATGTATACGTTCAAGAACTTTATACACCCAATGTATAAACATTGGTTTACAAATCTTGTGTTTAGTACCGAGAACATTATATACATTCAAGAGCTTTAGAACGGAGAACATTGTATATGTTCAAGAACGTTATACACCCAATGAAGACGTTGGATAAAATATAGCTTGTCTTTAGTACAGAGAACAATTTATATGTTCCAGAACTTTATACACCTAATGAAGACATTGGAGTACAAATCTTGCGTTGGAACATTGAATATATTCAAGAACGTTATACACCCAATGAAGACGTTGGATAAAATATAGCTTCTGTTTAGTACAGAGAACAATTTATATGTTCAGAAACTTTATACACCTAATGAAGACATTGGAGTACAAATCTTGTGTTGGGACATTGAATATATTCAAGAACGTTATACACCCAATGAAGACGTTGGATAAAATATAGCTTCTGTTTAGTACAGAGAACAATTTATATGTTCAGAAACTTTATACACCTAATGAAGACATTGGAGTACAAATCTTGTGTTGGAACATTGAATATATTCAAGAATTTTATATACTCAATGAAGACATTGGTTTTCAAATCTTGTGTTTAGTACAGGGAACAACATATATGGTACATTCAAGAACCTTATACACCCAATAAAGACATTGGTTTTCAAATCTTGTGTTTAGTATGTTTTCTTTCGTTGTCATACACCACTATTGAGGAAAATGGACTGAAATCTTAATAGACTACAATATAACATATAAAAGAAGTTGAACCACAAAAGTCACACTCTGTATAGATCTCACAAATCCATATAATAGATTCTTTAGCGCTCATATTTAATGGCCCCAGTGACCACTATGCCCTTCAATAATGTTCTGAATCTAGTAGTGCTACTACAGTTCCAGATTATGTGCACTGGAAGGTGCAGCATTACAATAGTTACAGATGGAAGTCCTATAAATCAATGATTTTATACTGTAATTAGCACAGCAATACACCTCACCATAGCTTACAATAGAAACATTCTTTAATTGTATAGGAATTTTATATATATATATATATATATATATATATATATATATACATATATATATATATATATATATATATATATATATATATATATATATATATATATATATATTTAGATAAATGGACATTTTCCTCTTAAAATCTATGTTATCCACCCACAAACACCCAAAAAAAGTCTAAAACGAACTTAGAAATTGCTGGAGAGAGCGTGAGTGGGAAAGAAAGAAAGAAGGAACATTTGAGCAAAGCCCACACACAGCCACTCACACACAGCATGTCTATTGCATCTACAGGCTACACACGAATTGCTCAGTCTGGAGATGTATTCAAAGCTTGTACAGAGAACATCACACACTTCCTCCTGCTTCATCATTAGCAGCTAAGATTGCCTAAACCATGTAAACAAGTAGTAATAATGAGTCCATCTATATTTTATTCCTGAGTACATTGTAATAAACAGCCAAACATCATCAACTTTCATAGAAACACCTTTGAATTGAGGGACATAATTTACTCAGGCAAAACATGTACAAATTACATAATCATATTGTTGATATTCATAATTTACTCTAGACTTTCAATAACAAAGCTGACAACTAATTGACTCTCGGATGTAGATATATGGTATTGTAAAGAGTAATATAATAAACCAACCATGTAGACCAAGGTTGTGCACTAACAAGAGGCAGCTGTTTAGACATGCTGTACAAATAAAGGTCAATGCAATAGCCCATATAAGTATATTGCACACACAACTATGACTCTGAGATCCTGGAAGGACATCACACCTTAGACACAGAAGTGCTATATTAAGATGTCTTCATACGTGAATAGAAAATTCAGATGTTCCAAATCTGTATATATGCCTTTCAGCATGGGTGCCTATTGACATGCTTAAATATCAAAGAAAGCTTTCAAGATGAGCTCCACTTTGGTATTATATCACAAACTGGAGATTTAATAACTCACTATATCAATACCAGGTAAAGGATAATATAATTGAATGGCCAATATTTTCCTATTGGTTCGGGGAGCTTTAGACACACTTATATAGGACTAGAGCATAGCCAGATTAGTAATAGCTTTGTAACTTCATGATACAATGTGTATAACAAAGTGTAGTAACTGCATAAAAATGGATACCTAATTTGTATCAGAAGCCTATATGCCAAAAATTAAACTTAGATTTGACTAATGAAAAGGAAAGACCCTAAGAAAATGGACATAAATGTAAGTGTGAGATAAGATATCCTTATCCTAGTTTAACTGTGTTTTTGAATATTGTGAATATTCTAATTTGACAGTAGAAAAACACCATACAGCCAGTCATTAATGGTGGCAACTTGTACTAATAAATAATCTGGTGGAGATTGATTACTGAGTAAAACATTATAAGATCTGTACAATAAATCTCCCTAAAAGGTGGATGCAGACACTGGTACAGTAAATGATATATGGCTACATCCCATTTTTCTCTAGGCTCCTAAGTATATTACTGTTTAGTGCACTGCCCTGGAGTTATCACATCCTTTATCACACTGTGTAGCTAGATCACCCAGAAAGCCCTTTGTAAAATCTGTATTACCACTGTGCAGATCTATGTATATTCCAAACATCTAGAAGTCTGATTCTTTATCTACTTTGAAAGCTATCACTTCAGCTATCCTATATCAGCCAAAATATAAGCCATTTCCCTTAAAGAAAGCAGTATTGCCAGCATCCAGATTGACTTCAAATTGAGGCAAAAGTCTTCTGCTCCTTACTTCTAACCACTAAGGTAGGATGTGAGGGTCACCACCTTATCTATGTGGTGTAACCACAGCCTTCATCACACAATGCAATGATCATCAATACAGCAGCACTGGTCATATCCTCACAGATTCATGTGTAATACATCCAGCTTAAAAAGTCGACTAATAGAGAGCTTGGGGGCTAGCACCTTAGCCATATGGAGTTAGCACATCATTTATCACACAATGCATACATCTCCATATTAACCTCTCCTAGAATTGCCGGAATCCAGGGCTCATGTCTTCCTTGCAGCTAAAAGTCTGCAGCTCAGTGCTCACAATTGACTATGCATAACTTGAGGGGGCTACCACCTTAGCCATACAGTGGCCACACTGGTTGATCAGTCTAAGTCTAGGCATAAATCTTACCCTTAGCTGCAGTGAGGAATCCTATGCACACAAACAGCAGATACTTCAATGTCCCCAGCGCAGTCATGTCTCTGTAGTCTCCACACATCCACACGGATTCCTCAACGATATATCACCGTTCTCCAGATTGATCACCAATACAATCAAATAGGCAGAAAATGGAGAAGTGATCCAGGTGATGACGCCACTTGAAGTTGCCTCTCATGTCATGATGAAGGTTCAGACACGAGCCTCTGCAGGAGAGCAGGCAGCAGAAGACCTTCCTGCTCAGGTCCAGCAATGGGGGAAGCTGGTGGCTACTGGTGCTGAACGGACAGCGACTCAGGCAGGGAGATCGGGCAGGCAATATCCACAGCAAGGAAGGCTGAAGAACAGAGATCGCAGCAGACTACACAGTACAGAGCGAGCAGAAGGAGCTGGACTCAACCATCACAGAGCACAGAGAGGGGAAAGAGACTGAAGCTGCACAGAGACCTCCCCAGCTCCAGCCTGCTTCCATCTACAGCAGGAAAAGCCCACAATCCAGACACACAGATGATGGAACAGCTCCTTCACATGACAGCCCTAGACCTGCAAGAGTTAAACTTTCAATGAACTTGCAGTCCTTCAGATGTGCTCAGTCCAGGCAGCCTGTGCCTTGTGAGAGCTGTGCGCTCCTTCTCTCAGCAGTCAGTGCTGTTCCTAGGCATCCTTTGCCTGCTTTTCCTTCTCATTGTTCTAGGCTTGTGCAGTGATCTCAGCACAAGACTAGGGATCAGATAATGAATCCTAATTAAAGTGATCACTTATTCCATGGCCCTTTACAAAAAAAAAAAGCTCTTGAAGGCTAGCCAGGAATGGAAAAGACCTTGGGACCTTATTCAGTCTCTGGATAGTTCATTTCCAGTTCTTGATCAGGACAAATTGACCCTCTTTTTTATATAGAAGCAAAGAACTGAAGTCTCCTTGAGACTGGATGGATTCTCAGAGCAGTGTCATCAGTAATGACTGGTGGAGCTAAGAAGGATATCTGCTATTAAAGGCTGCACATAATTCCACATTCACAGGCTGGGATTTATCTGGGACTTTTGCTGATGTCTTTGAACTCTTTCTGCCTTTGCTAACTTGTAGAATATTTAACAACCAAGCTGCATGGTCCTGCAAAAAAGAGGAAAGTGTCAGGGGAGCAGTGTCACACAGAGCAGCAGGGAGAAGAAGTGCGCTTTATATTGGATTCTATGGAAGATGTCTACTGAGAAGCATTACACTGATATGGCTATCATTCCAGTCATTGTGCCTCATCTGCTCAATTAACATAATGCTGTGTTTCTCTCTGCTACAATTATCATTGCGGGCTGCAGTCACAGCTATTTACATGTAGATAGAAAGGGGTTAAAGCATCAGTATCTCCATCTATAAGAAGCTTTTGATCAGAGGAAATTCATATTAATTGTTCAAACAAGTTTCCGACTGATCCACTAGGCTTTGGGTGCAGAGGCGCAGAGAGATCATATTCTCTATTTGAATAGGATTAATAAAGAAAATGGGCATTGAAGGAAGCTGACTTTGCTATACGGTTGTGAGTGCCACAGAGGTGATTGCAGTCTTTAATAATAAAAAAAGGGGGTGAAAGGCAAACCTGTGTGATGCTGCTGCCATCTAGTGTCCTGATCCATAGAAGTCACGGTTAGAATGATTTGATTCTTTTTTTCTTTTTTAACTCTTGAGACAATTGTAAATACATGTTTAAATAATAATTAGGGATGATCGAATACCTCAAATATTTGGCTTCGTGAATATCCGATGAATAGGTCGCCGCTATGTGAATATTCAATGCGCAATGTAAGTCTATGGAAAGCCCGAATAGTTCCGAATAGCTGTTATTCGGGTTTCCCATAGACTTACATTGTGCATCGAATATTCGTGAATAGTCAAATAGCGGCGACCTATTCGGCAAATATTCGCGAAGCCGAATATTTGAGGTATTTGATCATCTCCAATAATAATGTTTTCTTGGAATCCATCTATCCGAGCATAATCAGCAGAATCGTTTTAGGCTTCTTTTCTGTTTAGCTATTAGATTGCAGCAGATTAGATAGAAATGTAACTTTTTTTGCATTATCCGTGTACATTGAGTCTATTTTGTTACAATTACATATATAAATGTTAGGGCTATTTATCTCACAACAGAGTCTTCAGACACATATTAGTGTTATGGGTGCATAGGCATGAGACACTGTATTACGTCCTAAAAGCATTGCTGGAGCATACGAGAATTTCTCTTGGATTCGATTTGTGCCTAAGAATGTAGAAGAATCACATTTCAGATTTGTTACAATTGCATAAATTGAAGCGAATCAATCACCAGGATAAGTGGAAACCCTAACCCAGATGTGAAAAAAGCCTGTATACACACAAGCTGGAGAAATAGTATGCACGGAGCAATACTGACCTTGTCATATAACTTTAATGCGCACAAATCACCAGGATTTTCCTATGTAACCTAAAGGAAATGCTGATTCTATACACATCATTAGTTGTCAGTTAGGATGTATAGGTTTTGAAACACAAGCAAGTAAAGTTTATAAAATCAGCAGCTTTTTCATTGACAGCAGCTGCCAATCAGCTATACCTGTTGTTCCTCCCCCTATCTGTTATTTATGCTAACTCTGCTATAGAATTATTTTACTAAGTGCTAGAAGAACCTGCGCTGATATACCCATGTGACCTGAAGGGGCAGGGCCTCAGCCAACTGAAAAATAGTGCTGCTACCTGGTATCAGCTATGTTGGCTGAGGCCCGCCCCTTGTGATCACACGGGTATGACATCAGCAAAGGTCTTTCCAGTCACTTACTAAAAAACTTCTATAATAGAATTAGCATAAATAATAAGGGTATGAAAGAAAGGCAGAGGGGCAGGAATCACTATCAAAACCCACCCCAGCTATCAGCTAGCACTGACCCACTGTCGCTGCCGCCAGCACTGACCCGCCACCGCTGTCTACACAGATCCTCCGCCGCTGTCAGCACAGCCTCTGCCTCCTGTGACCCCGCTCCACCACCGCTGCCACCTCCCTACTGTAAAACAACACCGGAGTATAAGACGGACCCCATTTTTTTTTACCTTTTTTATCTCTAAATTTGGAGTGCATCTTATAATCCAGTGCGTCTAATAAAATGAAAAATACAGTATTTAGAATACTTCCAAAACCAAGGTTAAGTACCATATGTGAATGGAAAGAGGTTCCTCTCCATTTAAGGCCCCCTTCACACGTCCGTGCCTCTGGTACGTGCTAGGTCCGTGCCCGTATGTACCGGAGACACGGGCACACGTATACCCATTAAAATCAATGGGTATATGTGCACGCACATGTTCTGCCAGTGGCCTGTGCCTCCGTGTGGAGCAGACGTGTGCCGTGTGCTCCACACGGATGCATGTCCGTGTTTCTACGGCAGCACGGGCCCGCACACATACCACACGGATGTAGTGTGGATGCGGGTCCACGTGACACATGCCGGAGAAACACACGTGTTATTTAAAAAATAAAAAAAACACATACTCACCTCAACAAGTCCTGCAGTCTCTGCCGCGGCTGTCACCTGCATCCGTCCCCCAGTGAATTTGAACAACGCATTTTCTTCACTGGGGGCCGGAAGCAGCGTCAGCAGGGCGTGGCCTGTGCCGGACACTGTCATTCAGCACCACAGACAGCTTCGGAAGAATCAGGTAAGGCGGGGCTTTCCATTCTCCGTGTGTTATTATATATTATTATAACACACGGAGAACACGTACGTGCCATAAACACGGCACACGGAGAGGAAAACTCACCTTTGACACGTCCGTGAAAATCACGCACATGTTTCACGGACGTGTGAAGGGGGCCTAAAAATGAATCTGTCTTCCCAGAGAACACTAGTTACCTGCAGATTTAGGGTTAATCTTCAAGAAAATCATATTACAATGCTTCCGGGCCATCTTACTGAAAGTGAAGCTATCTAGAGAAAATGACAGTAGTTTTTATTCTTTGAGGTGTGCCTGGAGCGGTAACAGTCACTGCTCACAGCACCGCTCACTGGACTAGAAGCATGCCCTGGCACTTTGATTGACAGCTCGCTCGGCATAGATATGCTTCAGAGCTAACTATCCTTCAATGTGACCGTAACTGCAGCTTCAGATAGCCAGCCAGGCAGGATTGTAATGCTATAAATCTGCCGATAGACTCCATGTATGCAAATAGTGTTTTCTGAGGTGACAGGTTATTTATAAAGGGTAGTAAAATGTGAACTTCACACTGTTTGCTACAGGGGCAAAGAGAAAAAATATACATCACTTATGAAAAAGAGTGGCACCAGGCCAGCATCATGACTTCTAATCTAGAGTAGTATGGCGTCAAGTAGCATCTGAGAGGGGACTTCACTTTTGGAATGTGTGTGTGTGGCGTGGGGAGAGCTTTGTTCCCACACACTACTGTTAACAACTACCATATTAGTAGCTTGTATAAAAGTGCAATATTCATTCAGTTTTTAATTTGCTTGATTTACACTATAAGCAGGAGCGTAAAGACTTTAGAAGTACAGCGGCCTTCCGACCCCAATAAATGCTACAGCTGGATGTGCATCCAAAGGCACACATCCAGCTGAAATGCATTGCAGCACAGAGACCTGTCAAGTCCCTCCGCTGCAATACAAGCTGCTGGCCAGCAACTGATGTCAATGGTACTGTAACTGGGGGCACATGACAGGGATTTCATGTGTCATGGTGAACACTCTGATTTCAGATGCCAGCCACTGTGCACTGGATGCCGAGGCTGTCATGTGATATAGGAGTGAAGGAATGTGAGTAGA